>NW_020442463.1:2620479-2665018 GCF_000699045.2 Agrilus planipennis | reverse complement strand
TTAATAAATAAAAGTTAAATTATTTTAATTACTAAAGGGTTAAATAATAACACTAACAATTCTACTACTAAATATTTTTCATTTCCGCATCTGTAAATCTAGAAATCCAATGATCTGCGTTCTTATCTGTATCCGCTAGCCTAATCTCACTAAACTTCGCATCCGCATCCTCTAAAGCACATCGCTTACAACCCTACTCGATATTTCGGTGATGGGCGGTAAAGGATGAGAACATGGAGAGGTGGACACTGAACGATGAATACTGTTAAGTGGTTTGCATGATCGTGATATGAGCACAAATGAATTTCGAAAATGCCAAAATTAGGGTATTTTAAGGACTGATTGGTTACCAAGATCAAAAATTAAGGACTGATTAACTGTCAAATAGATATTCAATAAGGATTTTGTGTTGCTGTGCCAGCTTCATAAGAAGCTAGCAACCTTAAGATGTTAATCAAAATTTCGTATTATTATTCTTTTAAGGGCTGAAAAAGTGATTTCATCTAGTATACATTACAACGTAATCAGATTTATAATACATATTTAAAAGCGTGTTAATTGTGTGGTCAGGTCACAGTATGAAGTTTCTATACAGTAGGTTTATTTCGCTACCACGTCCGTATATTTCTCTCCTACCGACGCATCACCCCTTCAACCTCGCTAAGCAGGGGCTGGGTTGCACAGAGTGTTATTGAGAAGCCACAGTACAAATACATTTTTTATCTAAACATTTCGGTAAAACTATTGAACCGTCCTCGTATATAGCAATTCTTCGTTCATAAAGTTAATTTATGATAACCTGCAAAAAAAATTCGGTATTTTAGGCAGATCAAAGGAGTGACTCGTGACGATTGAGTACAACGGGTCGAGTAATCTGAAAAGAGACAGAAATAGTCGTTTTTTGTCTTACTTACCCCGCTACACTTCCACTTGCGGGAACTAGCAATATAGGAGTATTATATATACGGAGTGAACCTACTGTATAGGATCTGTATAGTGGGATCCGTCAAATGGGCATACACCATCTGGTGGCAAAATTTATAACTCGAATGAGGGAAAAATTTACATAGGAACTGTGCACGCAAATTTTAAAATTGTTTATTAAAATAATAAAACACGTTAAAAAAGTAAAAATTTTTTTGATGGAGTCGACGAAGTTTTCTTCTAAAGTTAAATCAAATAAAAAGTTAATATGTTCAGTGAAAAGCTGCAATAGCACTTCAGACATAGATCTTCACTCTTCACCTACATTAACTACTTTCCAATAAAAACTAACCGTTTTATATATGTAAAAAATATATTCGGAAAATTAGAGAAAAAAGTAAACTAATAGAAGCTTGGATGAAAGCAGTAGGTATCAAAGAAGTGAATTCCGGAATAAAAATTTGTTCACGTCATTTTAATGCACATGATTATATTTCAGCAAGTATTTACCATCAGCCATAACCTTAATATTTAAAACTAGAATCATACTAAAATTATAAAGTGAGAAATTATTTATTCCTGTGTAATTGATTTAACACAATTCTAATGATACGATATAAGTATTTTGAGGTTAAGAACCTACCTGCTGCAATACAACAAAGTTGCAATAATGTGTTTGCAACGTTCTCTTAAATCGGCTTTGCACGTGCAAGTCATTGATATGATATTGCTTAAATCACCCAGAATCACCTCACCAATTATATAACGTGAATCACTTTTTAAATCCGAAGTTTGTAAAAAGTAGGCAGTAAACTTGACGGAATTTGAAGGCTAGCTTCCGGATTTGTTATTTCCGAATTTTATAATGTGATTGGCATTAAAAACACGCTCACCTTCAACGAAATTTCCTTTCCGAGGCTTTGTGTCAGCCCAATCACATATTGTGTCAATACTTATCATTTTATCGTAATTTAAAAACTTGGAAATTGCACGGTACACTATAGGAACTACGGTAAATTTTCCCTAATCGGCGCCATGTTTTTAGGCTCCTCCCATTTGACGGATCCCAATGGCGAATTTAATTTTTCGTGATTAAAATTTTTTTATTTATTAGGTTCTTCTGTATTGTTTATTTTGTTTTTGCTAGTTTCGGAATAAAAAGTTTCAATCATGAGCAACAAGCTCACGCAAATAACGTGTTTTATATGATCAGAAAGGATTTCTTTTTCTGTAATTTCTCTTTTCGTAATGGGCAGAATTGTAGGTCAAAATTCTTACTGGGGTGGTTTCTAGAGTTAGGTAGTGATCATCATCATCGAGTTGATACGGTAATACGAAATTACATAAAAAAAGTTTCCGTTTCGGATTAGATTCAATTAAATATTATAGTCATGATGAAGTTGTAAGTTAATCTTTGTACATATAAATGGATAAAACCATTTGTTGCAGTAATTCTATTCTATTTTACGTAAATGATACATCTGTT
The DNA here is from genome assembly GCF_000699045.2 of Agrilus planipennis. Taxonomy (NCBI): domain Eukaryota; kingdom Metazoa; phylum Arthropoda; class Insecta; order Coleoptera; family Buprestidae; genus Agrilus; species Agrilus planipennis. Next base: position 2,662,608 of record NW_020442463.1, on the reverse strand, counting down.
GGTATGTGGATCAATATTGTGTGTGTGCTTCTTAACTTCCTTTAACCTTTTTAATATTCGGTACAGAAATAGCGTTGCTTATGTTAATAAAAACGGCAATTTTAGGAGTATAAAGGGAATCGTGGTAGCGAAAATGCATATGTATATTTTTACTTACATGGGGCATTAATTACCGGTGTCGCATTAACATTTGTGAAACAAATGGGTGTAAATAGATTTTTTTAATTAACAACTGTGTCACGCACAGCCTCAAGGCGAAACATGTAATGATATAACATTCATGATAAACTGTATGTAATGTATAAAGTGGGTTTATGTATAATACGTATATCACCAACGTAACTCTTGAAAAAAAAAAAGAATTACCTAATAACATTTGTCTTTTCGTTGTTTTTAAAACTAAATAGTTCACATGAATTCAAAATAAAGCAGCTTCATATTTAGTAATAAAATGTGTTTGTGTTATAGCAAGGTTAGAGTTAGTGTTACTGTCAAACTAGATTTGACACCTGTGACTTCGTTCGCATGAAACTAATTTTAATTGTTAATAATAAATGAATACATTAGTATGACTAACAAATACATTAAAATAAAAGATAGCCCACATCCAGAGATGTGATTTACTTGAAATACTTGCATTTAAAATTGCAAATACAAAATAAAAAATACCTATTTTTATCTTGCATTTAAATACTTTTTTGAAAAAAGCACTTTTCCAAGCCTATTTTCTATTTGTAAAATGCAAAATACATTTTTGGGGTTAAAAGTTTTGCTGGTTCACCGATCCCAAACATATAAAATGATGAATGAAAGTTGCTCACATTGGCCATTGAAGATATAGAAATAGTGTCCGACCGAAACTGGTTTTTACGACCGAAACCGAAACTGAATTTCGGCAACAGCCTCAGTTTCTGCTATAACCGAAACCAAAACCGAAGCTTCCTTATAAGGATCATGTTTTGAGAGAAAATAAAGAAAACGTTACTAAAACTACAAGTATTTTCCAAATTTGAAAAAATGTAACAACAATTTAGAAATACAGACGAAGACCAAATTACTAAAGAATTTGTTTCTGTAATTGATTTTTAATCAAAGAATTTTCAGAAACCGTTTGACAGATGACTTTAGTTGAGCATGCATTCTGCTAAAAGTAACATCTTACAACCCTAACATAAGTTATTTGTCATCTAATCTGCAACAACAAAAGTCACACTTCTTTTTAAATTACACGTATACGAGGGTGGATTGATAAGTTTCCGGCCTGACCAAGAAAAACAAGGTTTTTAAAAATTTTTTTTTTTTATTTCTCAACATAATCTCCTCCAAGGCTGATACATTTCTCATAGCGGTGTTCCAGTCTATTAATGCCATCTCTATAGACTGATTCGTCAAGCTCCTCAAAATAACCATTTACAGCTTCGATTACTTCTTCATTGTCCGCAAATCTCTTACCGCCAAGCCATTTTTTGAGATTAGGGAACAGAAAATAGTCACTCGGGGCTAGGTCTGGAGAGTAAGGAGGGTGCGGCATCAATTCAAACTTTAGATCGTTGATTTTAGCCGTCGCAACGATTGACGTGTGCGCTGGTGCGTTATCGTGATGAAACAAGATTTTTTTCTTCGCCAGATGAGGTCGTTTAATTTTCACCTCGTGGCTCAAACGTTGCAATAAGTCTGCGTAGTATTGACCAGTGATAGTATTACCCTTTGCAAGGTAATCAATGTATATAATACCTCTTGCATCCCAAAAAACAGTAGCCATAACCTTGTTCGCCGAAAAAATTGTTTTTGCCTTCTTTGGAGTTGGTTCCCCTGGTCCAATCCACTGTTTAGACTGTTCTTTGGTTTCAGGAGTGTAGTGGTGGACCCACGTTTCGTCAACGGTTACGAATCGACGCAAAAATTCGCTTGGATTACGCTTATACAATGACAAATTTGCGGTAGAAATGTTTTTTCGAATCAATTTTTGGTCGACTGTTAGCAAACGCGGCACCCATCTTGCACAGAGCTTTTCCATATGCAAATGTTGGTGCAAAATATGTTGCACACGTTCATATGACATCTTACAGGTCTCAGCTATCTCACGCACTTTCAATCTGCGGTCTCCCAGCACTATTTGATGAATTTTTTCGATCATATCTGGAGTTGTGACCTCAACGGGGCGTCCTGAGCGAGGCCCATCAGAGGTGCTCACACGACCCTTTTTAAACTCGGAAACCCACTGCTTAACGGTTGAATATGACGGGGAGGATGTCCCCAGTGTTGAGTCCATCTCTTTTTTAATTTCCTTCGGCGTTAACCCCTTCAAATAAAAGTATTTGATGACAGCACGATTTTCCTGCTTTTCCATTTTTACGAAAACCACAGAGGCGTCTTGTTCAGCGTGCTGTCAAACCTACACTAGCAAGGAGATCGGGCTGAAACTATAGCTACAAGCTATCCAAGGATGGTACTATAGAATGTCACCTCAAGGTAGGCCTAGTGGCGTCATCTCTTGGTTAGGCCGGAAACTTATCAATCCACCCTCGTATATGGCAAAATGTTCCTGTTTTTGTTTTTATAGTAAATAAATAATTTTGAATTGATATTATTTATTATTACTTACCTTGAAAATAACCATTTTAATAGATAATATCAATCAAAACCTACTGAAAAAAAGTATCGCGTTGGTGTTTCATGGCAGTACCCGAACGGCAACTTAAGTAGGCACAACGAAATGTGCCCAGAGTTGAGCACCATCTTTAGTATTAATCATGGGCCATATTTGACTTTTGTTCTTTCTGAGAAATCCAGTATTGGTATAATTACCAGAATCATATTGTAGCGAGCACGAGTGTGTTTGTGCGCCGTATTTGTAAAGATGTGTCGTACCTGCGTTCTGGGAAAGCAGTTAAACAGTTCAAAGAAAAAATAAACTATCCGGATGTTTCCTGAAGGTTCCCGAAAGTAAGCAAAAGAGTATTTAAAGGAAGAGACGATCGCCGAGAGAGAAGAAATAAATTGACAGTAATAGAAGTGAAATAAATAGCGCAGTGAATAGTGATATATCAACAGCAGTGGAAATAAATAGAATAATTCATAACCTAAGTTTAATGATAATTAAATAGTGTTTTTAAGTTCTTTAATAATTAGTGTAAATAAATAGTTTTTGTCGTTATCAGTCTTAGAAGTTAATTTTGTTAAACCCACGAACATTACAATATAAATAGATAGAAGCGGTTACTGACATTTTGAATACTTTTCGTAATGATAAATTTTAGGAAATATAGAAGAAAAAAGCGTTCAAATTGTTGCTGACCTTCAACTAAACGAAGAACGAAGTTCAAATCTCGCGTCAATGAAAAATTCGAAAACGTTTAAATCTGAAGGGCGAGAGGTAGCTGATACATATGAATTCACAACCCCGAAAGATTCTTTTAGAAAATCGTTCTATGATGTATTTCACCAACTTATTTCATCTCTAAAAAGTAAATTCGAAAATGATTCAGCCCATTTTTTTAATCAACCATTTGCAGTGGGTTTTATAAGGGTGATTTAATAAAGTTAAATTGCTGAGTCATAGGGACATTTTTCTGCAACTTTTAAAATGACAAAATGACCAAGAAGTTGTGGATAAGTTGTTTTTGATGTTTTAAAAGAAATGCTAAATAAAGCCGTAGATTGAGGTAAGAGAAGTTTGTAAATTTAGCATTACATACATCGAAATTATTGCTAGAATACACATTTCGGACTGTTACTGTAAAGTTGTCTAGAGAACGCCCACTGGCAGCAATTACTGAATAAAAGACGGCATGCAAGGCTATAATTTCTTTTCCAATAAAGAAAAATCACTTGTAGGTAGTAGGTACTATAAATAAGAGAGACATTAATAAAACAAAAATTATTGTGTTTTATATTCACTAAAACCCTTAAATGATACTTGTAGTTTGTAATAATTGGATGTTACTGGAAAAAAAATGTCACCTATTCATGTATAATGGTCTTTTCAAATGCTTTGCCATTATGGAATGGAAAATTTAGTTATTTTAAGTTACGTTTATTTCTGGTCAATGTACAACTTTATGATACGTGTGGGTGTATCTTCTTTGTTAGATTCCAGAATCAGATCTTCCATTTACGATTAATAAGTTTACTTACGATTTTGGTTTAATGGCTTAATTCTATTAACATAAGCAACATACAGAAAAAAAAATACAACGTGTAATTATACAACTCGCTGCTGAAGTAAAACTTCTCCAAACACACAAACATGCCGGGATAGGGGTTAACGAATTGTTTAATGGTATTATTTGTACACTATGCGTCTAGTTTAGTCAGTGGCGTTTTTTACACCGTAGAGTGTAGGCACACATACACAAACACATACAAATACAGTCCATTTCAATTTGTTAGAATTGTGACCTTGAAGAAATCTGCGCGAAGATAGAAAGAATACACACTACGCGTGAGCAAGACAGAAATAGTTGGAACAAGCTTGAATGAGCAGATCTCTCGATGGGCGGTCTTAGGAGATCGGCTAGAACTGTACAGTACTAGACGAAAATGTTTAGCAATTTCTTAAAACAAAAATGTATATAAATTAACAATAGAAAACAAAGCAAAAGTTTTATAGGTGTGTAGAGCGTTAGTTAATTCACTTGTTATTATTTTTGGCTAAATATTCTTTTAAATAAAGCATATTCTTTAATTTTAACGAGGCAGTTTAAATAATTTTGCAAATGGTAGGTACTACTGTACACTTTTGTCTAGTTCTCGCTCGATAATCGGTGGAGAAATGAGCTCCGCAGACAAATATGATTGAATTTGGAATTATGCTACGGCGCATCCTGATAAAGGGTAGGGGCATATCTCTAACTTCCTGAAACGAACAGTAAATTCATACATTTTTTAGGGCTACACTATACATGCCGGAATTGCCTGTAACGAATGTTGCATTGAAGCGCGCTCACGGCTCAAGCGATCCCCACTACGAACTCGACTACGTGGCCGAGTAGAGGGGGGACATCCGTTGCATAATTTCGTTACATAGCAACTCGCATGAAACGAACTTACCCTACCGTGCGTAAAGAAGTTTCACTTTAAAAAAATAAGCAAAGCAGTATTTGTCAAACAAACTTTTATATGTCAGTTTATTTCATTTGAGCTCATACATAAAAACCTTGTTGTATTTAAGTCCGACTCATAGTCATAAGTCACGGTACAGTGACGGTGAGATAAAAATATCGTTGGAAAAAAATACCGAGGTTCTGACTGAAGTGTGACTTGTTCGATAAGGCTGTATCCACACTATAAGGTCGATCACGGTTTCGTTCGCGGCCCGATCTCGGTCTGGTAAAATCTAATCATGTTTGCATTAGACAATCTGACTCCGTCAACAATCGAAGTCAGATGTATTTAGCTCATAATTAATAATAAAATAAACCTTAAAGTATTTAATATCTTATAATATTCGCGACCGAAAAATGTCATTGAACTTTTCGATTAATACTATTATTCTTATGTTACCTACTTGTAAATATCATTTTAAAACTCAATTATTTATGCATAAATTATCTTCTTCAAAAGTCCACTCTGGTTTAGACATCGTTAGTTCTTAACTTAAATAATAATTTTTGTCAAATACTCAATAGGAATTTAATAAAATCTTTCAAATGTTCATTAATTATATTTTATACAATTGTCTCTTCAACGGTAATAGCTGACTGAACTGGGAACAAAAGAGCATTCATACTATCGATACATGTCGTGACAAGTTCGATCTCCCTCAAGTAAAATTTCTTCAAGACTGATCGCGACTGGAATGGAATTCGACCGGAACTTGACTGTTACGGATAGTATGAACGCACACATTGTTTTTCATTTGATAGTATTCTACCGGACCGAGATCTGACCGCGAACGAACCGTGATCGACCTTATAGTGTGGATCCAGCCTAATATGAATCGCGCTTTATCGTACCGGCCTTGAATTAAATTTTGCAACAATTGCTATACTTCACATACTTTCTCTAGCGATGTTCCCCTTCCAATGTCTTGGATGCGCGCTGGCAAAATGGTAGGTAGGGAGAGAAAAGCTCATTGTACTCTCGACTCTAGTTCATTCAACATACTTTTTCATACAGTACCTGCCAAAAGTTTTGTTCAATCTTGAATAGTAGTGCGAGTCGAAAACAAGCGTTAAAGCCTTTAATATGTCTTCAAATATAAATAAACATCTCGTTGATATTTTCAGTAGTAAATGGTACCAATAACAGCACATTTGAGCAATGCAATTGTAGTGGATAAAATGTCAATTTTTCCGTTAACCGGTTAAGAGAGTTGTCTCCTTCCTTTTCTGGCCTAGTGCTGTTCTTTTCTACTTTGCGCCAGTCAAACTGAAGGTCACATCGCTACAGAAAGTAAACGAAGTATAGCTGTTGCTAGTTGAATTTAATTATTATCGTCTATCAAGCTGCACATGTCCCACTCTTTAATCACAGTATAAAGATATTCTACATATGTCACTCCTTTGATCTGATCCAATATGCCGGCGTTTTTATGCAGGCGGCTATAAATCAATTTTATGTGCGCTAAGTGACTATTAACAACAGTTCAATTGAGTTCACTTAAGTTTATAAATGCAAAATATATTTGCATAGCTATTTGGTATATTTATTTTTTTTTTTGTTTAAAAATTCACTCTTCATGCTTTCAATAATTTTATCTTTTATTGTTATTGGTAAAGGTGTAAATGATCGAAAGGGGAGGTCTCCCCCACCACTGTACCATAAAAAGTTCGTTGCGGTCTCACCCCCCATAAAAAGTTATGGGGGTACAAAGTCAATAAATATGCCAATTTTTCTAGGCATGTAAATATTTATATAGTCATTCTTAAACAATATTCAATGAAAAATACATAAAAATATTGAGAAATCGATCCCACACATCAACCCACTTGAAAATAATTATTTTATTGAATTTTATTTGAATTATAGTGTATGAAAATTGTCAAAATAATCAACTTTCAACCCCCCTAACTTTTTATGGGGGTGAGACCGCTGCAAATTTTTTATGGGGTTTTACTCAGACGACCACCCTCTTTCGATCCCCCCTACCCCCACCCCGAAGGGGGTTGTGGTCATTATCTAACCCCCATAACTTTTTATGAGGGTTAGAACGCCACGAACTTTTTTATGATACAGTGGTGGGGGAGACCTCCTTATTCGATCCCACCCACCCCCGAAGGTGGGGGCCATCATCTAGACATTTACCTTGTTAAAAAACGTATATTAAGTAGAAACTAAAAATATCTTCTTGAAAATGGTTTCCTCATAGAAATAAATTTGTATTTTTCATTCCCTTTTCGGTATTTAACAAGAAAATCAATTAGAGTAACGTGAAAAATAACTAAATAAATACTAAAAATCCAAAATTTCACATAAAAACGTTTAGAGATTTAAACCGCGTTTCAACGCCGTGTAATTTTCGGTTTTTATGTATTTTATTAAGGAGGAAATCTTATTATGATACGTCATTGCTTAACTGCTCCATAATTAGACTAGAAAGTACTGGCTCAGCGAAATTCAAATTGAATTAGTAGGAAGTAGGGCCTTACTACAAAGGAAGTGTAGAATGCGCCAATGCGGGTGATTTGACATTTACGTGTGCACGCTTTTACCTTGCTGTCCATTTCCTCTATACATGTTTATACAAATACAGGCGAATTGAGAATTCAAAATTTTATTACATGCGATCATCAATGAGCGGCATTATCTGTTGAAAAATTTGACGTGATATCGGGAAATTTGTACAAATACCTTCAGCAGCTTTTCGTACACTCGTAAAAATTGAAACTTCTTTAGATTGTATATTATACTAGTATTAAAAAAACAAATGGCTTAAACTATTGTATTACTACATGCCAGAAAAATACAAATCTATTTCGAGCGGACGAATGTGGAATATTGGTTTAGTTTTATTAGGAATTACAAATCAAAACAAAACCAACATATATGCAATACATATATGTATACAGTACAGCCTAGGCGCGATCTGCTGACAATTTGTCCAAATGACAATTTTCGGATTATTAGTTGCTACTAACAGATTAGGTTCTGAAGCCCATTAAAAATCCACCAGAGGTCACATGTGGCGCGTGACGCTGTGGCGCTACACAATTCGGTTTTATACCCTAGTAAATTTTCTTCCTACCCTCGATAAAAAAGTTTCACTTCAATAATTAAATTATAAATATAGGGAATTGATAATTATTAATTAATCACCTGTCTCACCACCTCAATTGACTCGTTTCTGATCATTTATTGATTCATGTTAAAGCTGACCTTGAAGATCCTTACTTATATTTACATAGGTAGATTAACTTGTTGTTAAGCACGTTAATGTTAAAAAAAATATGAAATATTACGTACATCCTCTAAATTGACAGCATTTATTGTATAGATGGTTATTTACCCCTTACTTCATTTTATTTGTTTTCTTTCTTTTCAGGAACAAGCCTTAGATGCCAAACAGCAAGCACAATCTCCAGAAGATACGGAAGATTTGTCTCCTTTGCCGGTTCACACTCAGCAACCTGTAAGAAGAAGAGGTGGCATTTCAGCAGAACCTGTAACGGAAGAAGATGCCACTAGCTATGTTAAGAAAGTTGTGCCCAAAGATTATAAAACGATGGCGGCACTGTCTAAGGCCATTTCCAAAAATGTTCTCTTTTCCCACTTAGATGAAAACGAAAGGTCGGATATTTTCGATGCTATGTTTCCCGTTAATTGTTTGCCAGGCGAAACTATTATTCAACAAGGAGACGAGGGTGATAATTTTTATGTGATTGACCAAGGGGAAGTCGAGGTACTTACATACTATACACACAACAAATGATTAACTTCATAATCTAAATGAATTCTTCCCCCCTATCAGTTACTGTGAGTTCGAAACTGTTAGCATCATTGCTTCGAGTGGTCGAAATTTACTTTTATGAACAATTTGTTTAATCACTTTCTTTCTGTTAAAAATTGTTTGAAAAATAAATTTAAAGGAATTGCTTCTAAATAGGTATGCAACACATCGTACACTTCATCATAATAAATTGCTGTTACTAACTACGTAATACTACTTTGCCATATGCTGACAGCACTCATAATTTCTTTTATATATAATATTATACCTACTCGATGACTATTTTTCGATGTTTCTCAAAAAAAAAATTTAAAGCAGATGAAAAGATGTCGAAAACTTTTCAGCACAAACTTAAAAAAATCTAAGAGTAAATCTTCAAATCAAAATTTTCTGCGATGAAATATTGAAAACGAAAGTCTCAGATCGTTTGGCGTAGCTTCTTACATGCTATTACGCCTGCAAATGTCGATCTGCGACTTGTAACTTCAATTTTTTCATTTTCAAATATGCAGGGAATATAGTAATGAGTATAAATTGAGTTTTCGCACTCGCAGTTTCCCTCACCCTATTTAGCAGCCCTAAAAGGTGATGCATTTCGTTCTTTTAAAATAAATCTCCGTGACGGCAAGTCTTACGAAAAAAAATATGCGAACCTTTTTTGGAGCTAATTAAATACTCTTCACTAAAACTCCTATTAGCGCTATCTTCATCTGAGTATTCAATATGGAAGCGCTGAAGGCTGAAGTATCAGTATGCATTTTAAATTGGTTAACAAGCACGTTTAGCATGCTTTACAAACAAGTTAGCAACTTGCTTAACAAACAAGTTATTAATCTGCAAGTTAAAGATGTTAACTTGCTTGTAAAGCATATTAAACGTGCTTGTTAAGTAATAAGCAAATTAATAAAGTTAATTATTCTTGTTACCAGGGGCGCCAACTTTCAGAAAATCCCTGAAAGGCTTATCATTTTGACGTTGATTTATTATTTTTTTATTATTTTTTTTTATTTTCATTGTATTTTTATTGCTTGGTTGTTTTTTGACTGAACTAATAATAATGAATCAGTAGAATTGCAAATGAAAAATGCCGGGTTTATAACAATTGTAGCGGTAAATACAAAAATTGGCGAAAGCAACTGTTTTGTATTTAACAATAAAAATAGCATATGCTAATTATGCCATAAACATTTTTTGACATTAATTTTCGACTTCTCTACCATATAGAACTGTTAACTTGCGATCCAATTGATTGGCCTACAATAAGTTTAACTGATGCAACTGCTAATAACCAACTTAGTTGCCCCGCTGTTCAAAAACGAAACTACGCAGAAGTCTGGGCTTTTTATGTTTACTCTTAGATATTTTTGATGTATTTTCTAACGTTTTCATGAAAATTCAGGAAACTGTTTCCTTAAATAAATAAAATTCATAAAGAAAACCGTAATTGGTAGCATTAAAAGAAGTGTAAAGAAACCCTTTACAATTTTTGTCAATTTCGAATAAAAAAAGAGAATATAACATCTATTTCAAAATTACAAAAAAATGTGTGATCTATTATAACTCGAAAATTTATAAGTAATAATCACATCAAGAACGGAAATGTGTAAATTATTCACTTTCTGCCACTTCCTCAAATTTTTTTCTAAGACAAACCTATCAGAAAATAAGCAATTTACTATAACTATACCATAAAATAACCGTATGACGGTTTCATTTTATATTTTTTATTAGTTTTTTCTAAATTCTTACAGTATCTATATTGTGTTGTTTGTGAAATTATAGTTAATTGTTAAAAATCCTATTATTATGTACGCAAAAATGTATTTGTAATTTATTTTTACTAGGTATACATAAACAACGAATTGGTAACGACAATTGGGGAGGGAGGCAGTTTTGGCGAATTGGCACTTATTTATGGTACACCACGAGCAGCAACTGTTAAAGCTAAAACTGATGTCAAGCTGTGGGGCATAGACAGAGACTCCTACAGACGCATTCTTATGGGATCAACGATACGCAAACGAAAAATGTACGAAGAATTTTTGTCAAGAGTTTCGATTTTGGAAAATTTGGATAAATGGGAAAGACTCACTGTGGCCGATGCTCTTGAGCCAGTGAGTTTTGAAGATAAAGAAACGATAGTAAGACAAGGCGAAGCTGGCGACGATTTTTATATAATCGTTGAAGGTCAAGCAATTGTAATGCAAAATCGGGCAGAAGGGGAAGAACCTATGGAAGTGGGTAGGCTAGGGCCAGGAGACTATTTCGGGGAAATCGCTTTACTTCTTGACCGACCAAGAGCAGCAACTGTAGTAGCTAATGGACCGCTTAAGTGCGTTAAGTTGGACAGAGCAAGGTAATTGTTATTATTTAAAAAATTAGTACTACATTACTTATTTCTTTAAAAATATTTTTATATTTTTGTTTTTAATGCAATGTTTAAAACACTTGTGTCGTGCGTACGCACCCTATAGTTCTTGTTGAATTTTAATTAATGTTCATTGAAAAGAACAATTTTTCGTGATACACTGACAGCATTAAGACCATCATTCAAAGTTGTCACTGTAAATTGTTCTTCAGTCTCTTCTGTTCGTCATTTTCCTCTTGAACATCTTGTACAATATCATCTTTCGTAGCTGGTGCACAAATTGCAATAGAATTATCCACATCAACAAACACCTCAACTTCAGTAGTAGATATTCTGAGATTTACAATAGACCCTAATCTCGACACGTTTTAGTTTACTTTTGCGAAATAAATGGTCATTTACTGTACCAGATGTGGATAGTGTTACCTATTCCAATGTTTACAATACAGCTGGTCGTTCTAACAGATATAATTCTTCGAAAATATCAGTTAAATGTAGTCGCTTAAAGAGATATGTCGTGATAAGCAATGTCGTAAAAACCAATGTTTTTTATAAGGCGATCTAACACAATTCAGCCGGTACCTATGATATTGGTCAATATAACCGGTATGTTGTTCTAAACGATGTCGTAGTAAACGGTTTTGACTGTATATATCGAGAGTAGTAATAGTTCCAATATGCAGTATGGTGCCCTTTGGTATGCTAATACCAATTTACTGCTGGAGACATTTCCAATTCTTAGTCTGTCTCCCACTTAAACAATTATTCATTAATTTTAGCCCCTAATGCCAAACTTATACATTCTTTTTTGTAAGTTTCAATTCTCGTATCATTGTAGATATTAATACTGAGATGTCTCTGTTCAAATACATGTACGCTTCTAAATAGTATCTTTTATTTTACAGATTCGAGCGTGTCTTGGGACTTTGTGCAGATATCTTGAAGAGAAACATAACACAGTACAACAGCTTTGTTTCCCTTTCTGTCTAAGAATGATTCTAAGTACTGACCTAAGTTATTAACAAAAAAATTGTATTAACGAACTCGAAGAAGTTCGGCCAAATATGAGGTCTTCGTAATAAAAAAAAAAATAGGTAGCAATGATAGTTTTATCGATTTTTCAATGAAACTATTTATATGTTTATTTCTAGTACTGTCATTTAATATACAATTTCTATGAGGGTGCTAATAAAACTTATTCATTTTCTTTCTATGTAAATATGATTTGTTAATAATAAAATTAGAGAATAAATATTAAATAAACTCAGCCCTAATTTAACTTTGAATTGTTTTTATAAATTATAATGGATAAAAAGATGTACGCAAAAATGTATTTGTAATTTATTTTTACTAGGTATACATAAACAACGAATTGGTAACGACAATTGGGGAGGGAGGCAGTTTTGGCGAATTGGCACTTATTTATGGTACACCACGAGCAGCAACTGTTAAAGCTAAAACTGATGTCAAGCTGTGGGGCATAGACAGAGACTCCTACAGACGCATTCTTATGGGATCAACGATACGCAAACGNCAGAATATAATTTATTTAATTTAATTTATATATGTACAAAGTATATACATCCGTTCAACAAATCTTACAAACTAATGAAGTATTTTTTCGTGTTCAACGAGGTAAAATATACCTAAGAAAAACTTTATAAAAAAAATAAATATATCACTTGTAGCGTTCTCCATTCCCACAGGTAAGATTCAAACGAGGAATAAATATTGTTCGTCAATTGAGAAGCACCTACTGACCAACGATAGAAATCCGTGGAAAAATATTGATGTAACAGATCTCGTTTCGATACCATGACCACATAAGAAAAGAAGTTGTAGAAAAATATGTATCTTTTTAGAACTTATTCGGAAAAACTGTCAACTAGGAAATAATGACAACTTAGGCTTAGAGAAAATGAACGATTGGGCCACTTGCGTTATCAATAGTCAATAACAAAAAAGATGAAGATATTTATATATTGGATAAAGCAGCCATACTGGCTTTGCAATCGATTGAAGTTCTGTTGACATCGGTGAAAGTCAGTCCAAAAGGTTCGATAAATTCTAAACAGTCCTCCCTTGATTTGAACGCCAACTCTTGCGCCACGACATCCAAAGAAATATTTTGCCGGTAGCTAAACAGTTAAATTGTGATTAGATGTGCACAAAACACGTTGCAATATTAAACAAAAAGAAAATTTAATACCTACGTTTCTATCCAGCTGAAAAAGATGGGTCAATTAAAAATATTAAACCAGTATCTGTTTTTTCCATTTTTACGAGTATTTGTCTTAAATACTTGTACCGTACAAACTCTTTCAACAGCTGTTTAATAATTCTTTCAATTAAAATAATAGCAGAAAAGAATTGAATTATATTGAAGTACATTTTGGGTAAGTACTATTATTTTTATTGTATCAAAATGAAATTAAACAATATAAGTATCTATAAAATTTAAAATTTTGAATTTATTGTAATTTTGCAATAACCAAAGTAATATTTTTGATCTACTTGTAATTCAGAATCGGAAAATCAATATTTATATGTAATCTGAATTGCATCAGTTTAATAATTCCCAATACAAAATATGTAGTAAAACAAGTTGATCAATGTACTAACGATAAGATGTCTTTCAAGTAGGCATACGTTATGTACATTAACTTTGAATTATAAATTGTAAATCACAATCAACATATGGTAATGTTAAAACCCACATTTTCACCTTTACTGTTAATATAATGTTTCATGGCAAGAGATTATGCTAGTTTTTCCAACTTCATAATTAATTATATAATTTATACGTTGAAATTAAGAATATAAGTTTTTCCATGGTCCAGAAATGAACTACATGTTTGAGACAATTTCATCGTGTAATAGGAAAATCAAGTTTAACTAACGGTTTTCAAATAAAATTTTCCAAGTTTATGATATCTAGCAGTTTTCGTTATTTTTTTAAATTATTTTTATATATATTATGTAATCGCATAATATAAGCCGTTTAAGTTATAGATGGTATGTGTGTGTTGTGTGGGCGCGCACACGCGTATACGAATATGTGTAAAGACGTATGTCTTTGTATGTTAAAATAAGTTAGTTAATACGTACCTTTTTATGAAAATTTTAAGATATAATTTTCGTTCTCGATCAATAAACCAATCGACTAGATAACCCGTCATTAAAGGAGCATTAGAATACAACGCAAAAAACCTATGAAAATTACCCATACCCCAAGCTGACCTGAGTTTTAAAGTAAATGCAATTGATTCGTCAGCTTTCTCTTCATGCGACAAAGATTTCATTATAGTCATTATATCTGAAAAAGAATAAATATAAAGCTTATAATACCAATAATATAAATTAATTACAGTAGGTATATTATTCATAATTCATTTATATATGTAAAATTATTGGTTATCAAATTGAGAAGTATGCTTCTGTTTTAGATAATTTATCTACATCGAAAAAGCTCCAAAAGTGTCTATGTAAGCAAGGATGAAACCTTTGCTAGACAATACTTTTATGTTTACAATTATTATCACTGACGGTCATATAGCCAGAACAACATACACCCAACCTTGTTCTACACGAATTCAAAGTTACGCGGCCCAAATTTAAAAATAACATGTCTCATTACATGGTTGTTATTCTTTATTCATCTTATACTACCTTCAGATACCCAATTTTACTATAGTAAACTTTTCTTTTTTTTTTTGGACCTTTTTTCTGCAAGAATTTCTCAAGGGAATATGTGCCATGTAAAAAAAGAGTCAGGTGTAATAAGGAACACCTAGGAATTTTCAGTTTACTCTAATTGTGGTCTTTTAAAATTATCACTATGGCTAACGCATGTTTTTTGCAGATTAAAAAGAAATTGCGTTTTATTAGTTATATGTAATTAGCTAATAGTTAATTTTAGTTGTTATGTCTATCTATAACTTTTACCATACAATTATTTTTGTAAAAAATTTTTAAGATAACTTTATACATCAAATTGCAACGAATTCAAGTAAGAGCAACATTCAACTACAGTGTGACAGAGAGATACAACCTTACCAACTAAGGCAAAATGACCACATCAGAAATAAGCGGAATAAACACTTTCATAAACAAAAAAATCAACTTATATAACAAGATAACAAAAAGATCTACAAACAATAAAATCAAGAAAATTAACAAAAACCACAATCAAAGAGTGGGTCGCAAGCAAAATGAAATACCAGGGAGAAGTCTAGTTAAAATTCAAGATATATTAAGCGGAACAGTGCAAAACGGCCAAAAGTATTCCTAACTAGATCCTCTAGCAAGTTCTACTATATAGGGAACAGAAATAAGTAAGATATTATGTATACGTTCAAACTATGTTCAAAATAAATAGTTTTTACTGTCTCTCTACTTTAGATTTAAGCCAGGTTAAGTCGGTGTTGGCAATCATAAAAAAAACAGTACCACAATCACGAGTCAGTTGTCATATTTTCAATAATCTGTTTACTTTAAATTGAACTCTCAATTCAACAATTTCATAATATGAGATTTATAAACGTTTAACCACTATTTAAAGCGATAAAATTGTTTTTTGTTAGAATTCATAAACTATCAACTACAGAATATAATTATTGTAATAACTTACCTAAAGTATTTTTTGTGAATATATAGTACAGGATCCTATAGGCAGTGAACTCATTTTTGTTATCCCCACCCACTTCTGAATATAGCATTTTCAATTGGGTTTGGCATTGATTGAATTCTTCATGATCACCTTTTTCTAGTGCGATTCGTGCATGAGTTTCATACACTTCTACAGTAAAAGAGTCCCTTACACCTTGCACCTAAAACAAATAAAAATATCAGCATTTTTAATTTCGCGTTTATAATTCCCACAATTAAAATAAGCGAAACACGTGTCCGATTTTTCAAGTTACTTTTAGTAATTAGGGGTGTGTATTATATACATACATTTGCTGAGCAATATTTCTAGTAATTACTATAAAATTAATATTTTCTTTATCTAAATAAAAACTTACTGTTAGATCCTGTCGAATTGATTTCAACTGGTCACAAGCAAAATAGTAGTCTTGCTTCTCAATCCACTTATCTTTAACGTTCTGTAATGACAATTTAAGGACTTCAACTGGACGTACTTCACAAGCTTCAGGGGCCTTAGTGAGTCGCAAAAACGATTTCTCAATATCACGACATGTGCCCACAATGTGAAATTCTGTCCAGTCAAAGTCTCCATTAGTGTCCTCGATAATTTTCGAACTGAATGATGAAATAAAGGAATTTCTTTTATCGTTAACACTGTTATTCAATGTTAATAAATCATCGGTATATTTGTTACTTTGTTGCATAGAAAACCTAGCGGCACGTTGTTGAAGTACAGCCGAATTTTCTTCCACTCCGCCAAAATCCGCACTAAAAATATTTTTCTTCTCCTTTGCCTTCTGTTTCTTCATCTGCTTATTATGCAACTTGTTATTCTTTAATCCTAATCTGTCGGCTAATTTTCCTTTACCCTTATTCTTAAGAGACTTTGTTAGAGGCTTGAAATTATCATCACTCTCTGATGAACTGAAATTTAATAATATATATTTGTTAAATAATTAGTCTTTACTAATATTATGAGTATTCAAAATTTAGCTATTTTGAGAAAGCGAAAAAATTTGATAGTGTAAAAGAAAATCGGCGAGTAGCAATTCTTTAAAGGAAAATTCGATTTAAAATAGTTCAATTTTTCGGGAAAAATCGTTTTCATACATAATAGTAGGTATGTACTGATATTAACAATTTGTTATGCAGAGATGATAAATCGATCTAAATATATCATTTAGAGCAATTTAACATAATTTGGTAGACGGGTCTTTTGTGATCACACTGTAGAATACTACGTATGGTTGGGTTGATAGTCTGCAACGAAGATAAACTTCCGGAAATAACCAGGACATTTAAAATTCGGAAACTAAAATACATCGCCCATCTAAGGCACCACCCTGAACGCTGTAAAATAGACGGAAGAAGAAGTCCCGGACCAGTATTGTAAAAATCATACCATACGTAGTACTATTTTTATATGAACAAATTTGAAAAAAAAATATCAAGTATAATGTACTACCAAAGAAACTAATATTCACACCATTATATTATATGCATGTATTATACGTATAAACCTTCCGAAAGATATTCTCTAAATGATAGTAAAACCCGTAACAAAATCCAATGCGTGATTTAGACGTAGGCGGAGAAACAGCAACATTGTTTTATACTACTTACAGATCAACATGGCTTTGTCAAATGTAAACCAATACCAACTTAATATTGTATAGTGATTACTAATGCACTTTTTGTAAATATAAACATGTGGATTCAGTCTATTTAGATTTTAACAAAGTTGTTGTCTAGTAATAGGTTAACCATAGTGTTCGTATTTTTAGTGGATTGAGTCCTGCCTTTCTGATACAGAATTATTTGTTTGAATAAGTGGAATTTCATCTGATCCGATTATGAGTATCAGTGGAGTTCCACAGGGTTCAAGTCTTGATCCCCTATTATTTACTATAAATGATGCTTAATAACTTCAATTATCAATTCTATGTTTGATCAAATATTATTGCAAAAAGATACTGATCCGATAGTTTTATCGTCATCTTTATATAAATATGAGTTAAATATTGGAAAATGCCATATTCTAACCTTTAGAAGAAGTGCAATTAAAGGTCATGCTTTTAAATTTAATTTTCTTTAGACATTATTGTTTCAAAAGTATTCAATGACTTGGACTCATTAAACGGTCAACTAAAGAATTTGAACCTATTAAATCAATTATGAAGCTGGTTTAAAAAAGCTTGAATCATGCTTTAATCTTATAACTTTTATATAAAAGTAGTACATACACCAGTTAAGGTTTAATGAACATAACTATTGTGATATTGCCCAAGTCACTCAATCTTGGATCCGTTAAATTTTCTCATACCTTTTTTATTAATTTACAGATATGTGAAAACAGTCAAGTTGGGTAATACGATGTTGTTATTGAAAATGTATTAGAAGACAGGGTTGTAATGTATAAAATAAGAAACCTTAGATATTTAGTTGAAACTCAAAGGAAATTATATTAAATTCTGCTAATAGACCAAAGATAAGAAGAAAATATGATAAGTTACCTATTGATGTTCAACCACTACTTCTATTGTCGTTTTCATTTAATATTGAAATAAAATTAATGGTTACAATTACCTGCTTGATTTGCGATGTCGAGGACTAACAGATCCTGATCTTGATCTTCTTCTATATGGTGACCTAGACGGTGATCGAGAAGACCTAGAAGATGACCTACTACGTCCCCTTAATGTTGATGTTCGGTTACCCAAACGTGCCCCTAATGTTGCAGATAATCCCTTTTTCTTCAGTGGTGTCTGAAACTGAGCCAATTGCCCAGGAACAGGTTTGGGATTTAACGTTAAATTCATTCTTTCACTATGAATGCTAGGTAATGGTTCTTTTGACCAGTCTTTAACCCACAATTCACCTGATGCAGCCGCTGCAGTTATTTTTCCTTTCAGTACAATTTCTACCTGATCTTTGTCAAGTGCAGTTTTACATTTATTGTAACAGTTATTTACATAATTTTTAAGATCTTCAGGCCAGTCATCAGTAGGATTGTTGAATGCATTTGGTTTAGGTTTAACAGCAGGTTTAGGAGATTCAGCTGGTAAAGGTGGTGGTGGTATGTTTATATCTGGAGGTGGAGCAGGAGGTAAAGGAGGCATAGTTTCTGGTGGTGGCGCAGGTTTTGGTGCCTGTGCTTCTGGAGGTGGTAAAGGTGGTGGTATATTATTTAGAAAACCATTTGAATTCATTTGATTAAACATGTTTTGTTGATTTTTATTTCTTTTTCGTTTCTTCTTAGCAGCTCCACTTGTTAGTGAATTTCCTTGATGAATATTAAAATTATCAGGAACAGGTCGTTTGTTGAAACTAAATTTCACTCCAAATTTTGGTGTAAAATTTCCTTTATTGTTGGTATCCTGGAAACCATTTTGAATGCCTGAAATGGGAGGTGGTGGACCTGGAGGTAGAGGTGGATTTGTTGAATCTTTCTCAAAATTTTCTCCTGGTTTTTCTTTATTAAAGTTTTCATTATCCTTGCTATTAAAAGACACATAATTGTTGTATCCAAATTGAGAATAATATTGATAGTATTGCATATATGGGTGAGATCCATAATAAGCGGGATACTGATTATACATTCCATAATTGCCATACATCCAAGGGTTCATTTGATGCTGATGCTGCTGTTCATCGTTGTACGCATCATTTTCGGTTACTACAGCTGATTTTTTCTCTTCCATTCTTCATATAACCTATATCAATACCCTGTACAAAAACAATTTTAACTTATTTAAACAATAATAGTTAATTTATAAATTACAAAAACTTAATGAAAGCCATAAGACGCCATTTTGCTTATTTTACTTACCTAAAAGTCTTTACTACAAAGTATTTTCGTCGTATATTTAAACAATATTCTTAAATACTAATAATAAATAGACACAAAACTATTAACCAAATGTATTATGTGAAACAATATGTCTCTTCTCACGCACTGAATACTCCTCTTTGGAAGCACTTATACATTTCTACAACATAAAATTCACAAAACGGTAAACTGTATCTTCAAGATCTTGACGTAATGCACAATGTCAAATTTTTGATGTCAAAGACGTCCCTACTCCCTAGATTAAGAGTGGGAATTTTAAATTTATATAACTTTTCTGTACAAATATACTAAAAATAATTAATGGAAAAACAATGTATTAAAAAGGTACGGAGTTACAAGAACTGATTTATGCAATTGTAAAAAAATATTTTTTATTCATTTTAAACGAGCAATACTGCATCAGTAAACTAAAATCATTATTTGTATACATTAATATTCCATGATCTACAGTCTAGTAACGGAAGGAAAAAATATGTTAGAAGTATCGGAAGTATCAGCCTATCAATATACACATTATAATTTTTTATCTACGAACATGACCAGTCAAGATAATAATATCTATGACATATAACTAGTCACAGTTTTACCCTTTGTATGTCTATTATCTATGACTATGATTGTAGAATCGCACTGATTGGTCCATTGGTGTTAATCTTTGTTGATTTGACGAATAATTATCGAACAATAAATGACTCTTTTCAACTACTTTTATCAGTTAAATTTTAATTTTTATTAACTGTATCAGTCGTATTAATATGGTTTTGGTAATGGGATATTGTTTTTAAGAAAAATCCATTGTATTCATTTTTCTTACCAAAAATGATTCAAAAATGTGCTTCTCAAGATAAAACAAAGAAGGCCACTTATGTTTCTTGTATTAAAATAAATGGAATTCCAATACTTCCACCATTTGTATGCAATTAAGTAACTCATTTTTCAGATTCTATACATTTTATATGTTTCAGGTTACTTTTGAGAAAGCAAAAGAACTACAAAAATATAAGAAGGAAGCTATTGAGATTGAAAAACGATTGAAATGTGAAGAAACTCTACGAAATTACATTAATAAATACTATTCTTCCAATTGTCCTGTACCTTCAAGAACTATAGAATCGAACTTAACTTGCGCTGATATTTCTTTAAATAATATACAGGACAGATCTTTCAATAATAATGCTTTTCAATCAAATAATATTAGTTCAAGTCCTTCAAAAGATGTTGAAGAAATAAAAGCCTGCACAAGAAAATATTCCTTAGATTTTCAAGGCCCCAGAGAATTGTTTACCTGTGATAATGTTAAATCAACTGATTCTAATTATACTGAAACTAACCAATCTTCTGAAAGAATAAGCCCCAAACCGCATTTAATACGAAGTAATTCTTATACATTAGAATCTCCTAGTCCCATACTGATTAAATGTTTACAAAAGAAGGGTAAGTTGACTAGTGCCTTTAATTTGGGTGATTTAAATGGTACTCGAAATTGCATGGATAAAATAAATCCAAATAAAGGATCTGATACTGTCACAAGATCTGAAAAATTATTAATAAAGTCTCGTGATTGTGAAGAAATTTTACAAAACAACACAATCTGTGATAATTCAAATACTTTACCCAATAAAGACAGTGGATTAAGAAATGAAACTGCAGTTATGTTTGATATATCTACATCAATACCTTATGAGAATAGGCTACATATGAAAGAAAAAAAATATTTTGAAGGTAGTAATACTGAACAGGAATCAAGTAATAATGATCAATACCAGAATAAAATTGTTGAATTATTAGAAACATACAAAAAACAGCAGCAACAAAGATTGGAGTCATATGCAAAGTTAAAAGGATCTTTGCTTGGTGAGATAGACAATATTTTTGCACCAACAATTGACAAAAATAAGTTCAGTGTTACTTTAAAAAATCATGAAAAAAGTATTGAAGATGACTCTTTGGAAAGCAGCTTTACTAACTGTGAAAATCAGCACAATCAAAGTTTAAATGTCCATAAATGTGTACCTGATAGATGTTCTCCGACTGAAAAAACTCTTTTGGATAGTGTCAGATCAAATGACAACAGTTTCAGCAGCCAAACTGTTTATTTCAGTGATACATGTTCAGTTGATACTTCAAATATAGATCCAAAAACAGATATTCTTATAGATTTAAGTGAAAATGATCAAAATCAAAACAATGTGCCTTCTAATATTGTCCAAGGAACTCCAGAGTATATCAGCAACAAACAAGTGGATATCCTTGATATGGACATTTCACCAGTCATATTAGATAATGTTAAACTTTTAGGAAAACAAAATTTGGCTAACAATAATCGCCTGTCAGTTGCTGCAATGGATAAACAACAAAAATATGCAATCCAGGTACTTTTGCATCATATTATTTATATTTTCTTTAATTCCTAAAATGACGAATTATTTCTTTTACAGGAAAATGCGGCCACCGTTATATGTGCAGGTGCAAGAGGATATTTAATTCGTAGATTGATGAAGACAGAACGAGTCCAGCTACTTATCCAAACGATTAAGGATGCATTACTATGTGCTATGGAGTTACATACGGAGCCTATCAATCGAATCCGACCAGCAGATATAGATTTGCATCGTCGTCTGATTCAGCAAGTGAGTGTTTTGTTATTTAAATTTCTACTATAAAATATTGAACACAATTCATATGGAAATCTGTCAGGAAAAAGAAGTATCCGTTGAACTGTATGGTAATATTAGAAGATATTTTTTTTAAACTATTAACGACAAATCGTAAGCTCAAGCGCAATGGGGAAGTGTGCTTCTTTGTTTAAAACTGTGCTAAATTGTAGCTCTACTTTTTATTCGAAGCAAGCAAAATATTGTTTAATCAAGTTGTATTTAATACAGCAACTGTAATCTATTTTTAAACAGTGAGCTTCTGTAGGGACCCTTTGGGTGCAGAACTCTAAAACGGAAACCGTAAAGTGCACTCTTGCTTAACGAAATTAAAGGTTACGCCAATTTTAAACAAGCCGTGGTGCGACCCTTAAGGTCCAC
The DNA here is from genome assembly GCF_000699045.2 of Agrilus planipennis. Classification (NCBI taxonomy): domain Eukaryota; kingdom Metazoa; phylum Arthropoda; class Insecta; order Coleoptera; family Buprestidae; genus Agrilus; species Agrilus planipennis. Next base: position 2,639,818 of record NW_020442463.1, on the reverse strand, counting down.
ACGAATAACTTCCCAATATAGGAGGCAACTGATTCAAATCACCAACTGCTAGTACAGATATTCAATCCAGTACTAGATAAAAATATCTAATTACTTATATCTGTTGCCGTTAATATGTTTTGATCGGCACCACCAACAAAGTCGGTATCATTTTTTGTGCACGCGATTTCGATCAGGAAACACACACCCACGCAAGCATGCACGCACGCACCCACCTATAATACATATAAGTGACTTTGCTTTAGAGAATATTACTTAATCGTAATTTCTGATTTTTTAGGTAACTGCAGCTTGTTATGATTTTCACGATATATTTTTTACGTTATCAAAAAAAGAGCAAATGTCTATAATTGCTGTGGATAGGCACAAGAAGAGAATGAAAAAGCCCCTTTTGACTCCAAATTCAAGGAAATCCGCAAAAATAAAAAACCATGTCATAACATCCAAATATAAGCGTAGTCATAAATAATTTTTCATTTGTTCAGAATAAATAAATCTAGTTAAAACTGTATATTTCATTTATAAAATAACTTTATTATTATACTTATTTTGCAAGACAATATATATACATCAGACAGTTGTGTCGAAGTGATTTATACAACAGAATAGAAAAACTTTAACACATCATCGAAACAATGACTAAATTCATTATAATGTGAATGTTACATTTCTTTGTATCTGTAAACTTTTTCTAAAACTTTACATTTTCATAAATACGTACGATTTATTTTATATTTTAGAATGCGGATAACAGTAATATGTAAATAAATAACTAATTTATTAGTAAGAACAATTGTTTAAATTGAACTTTTTCACTAAATTTCATGTACGGGTTATGTGAAATACTGGACCAATACGTAGAAAGACTCTCCTTAATATTGATCGTAGTTCTGCTTTTAAGTCAAAACAGACTATTTCACACATAAGTGGGTAATAGGAAGAAATATGAGCTGCAAACTGCAAAATAAAAAAACATACAAGTTAGGGTGATTGTTGACATTGTGGCAAATTTTTGAAAAGTTTAGTTAAATTTGGTTTATAATCTAGATAAGTTAGTGGGTATGCTTTATGTAGATAATTTTTTATCAAAAAATTCTAAGTTTTAAATTGCCAAAAAAAGATTGGCAGATGAGATTTTTAATTATTTTGGTCTATAATAATTGTTCGTGTTTTAATTTATTTATGTTAATACTATTTATTCATTGGTTGGAATTTTGGACATTAATTGCAAGAATACGAAGTTTACTGTTAACTGTTACAGCTAGGTGAATATCTGCTTATAATTTTAGTAGGTAATCTTGTTTTCATTGATATTGACTGAATGGTTGTGTTGGATATTTCTAGTAAACATTTTGTGCCGTCATTTCTAATTTGTAGTAAGTAATTTTTAAAATGCTGAATGTTTAATAATAAAAAAAAAATCCTAAAATTGAAGTTGTTAAAAGGAGTTTTTTAAGTAACATCTTATAAATAGTATTATGTACACACACTTTCAAAAACTTAATTATACAAAAGTAGAGACATGGTCAGTATAACAAGCAAACCTCAGTAATAGCCTTGTCCAATATAGGAAATACATCAATTAGCAAAACATATCAGTAGAATCAATATACTGCCGCAATTTGAAAAAATATAACAATTAAATTAATTTAAAATCTGTTGATTGGTATATAAAAAAATGAAACACGACTTGCTTTATAAAGATGTTTATAGAAACGTTTGCAAAATATAAAACTCACTATTTTAAGTATAGCGTACCATTCCCAAAAATTTTCTTATATTCAAAAATTAAAAGCAAGACTGATTTTTGAGTTTTATGATTTTCAAGGGTTTTAAAGATAGTCTAAGCACCTTAATTTTTTTTTGTTCAAATAAGTTTGACTATTGAAAAAAAAAAAGAAAAATAAATTAAAATATAAAATCAATCTACTCCCGCCGCTCAATAGAAGATGATGATTGTGGGTAAATGAACTTTGTGGCAGGTATCCTTACGGTCAACATACCTCAATGATAAGTTTCATTATTTTGTTCTACATTTGACGCCCTTTTATCATAGGTGCCCTTTGACAACATCTATCGGTAAAGTGAATGTAATTTTTAAACTTACCCTATCATCTGGCATCTTAAGCAGTCTTGTCAAAACTAAAAGTAAAAGAGACGTCCATGCATCACGATGAGCTTCACTTTGAAGCTGTAAAAAGTACTCCAGTGCCTCTTGACACACTGCAATCAGCCGTGACTGTATCTGGGACCAATGTTCCCTCCTACTTTCATCAGAGTACATCTTGAAAAGAATTCGTAATAAACAGGCCAAGCTTTGTGTCTCTTGTTTAAGAAGATTTGGTTTAACTGAACCTTTAAAACCAGCTTTCCAAAGCAGATTACGTTGTTCGTGATCCAAATTGAAAACCTTTGCAAATCGATGTGATTGCAACAGGCAATCGGTCAATTGTAAGAGATGTTTTGTACTCAGGACTCTGTACATGCCTTGTTCTTCTCGTTGAAATTCGGTGAGGTTTACGTTACCGGTCATATCTGCAGCTGCTAGGGCTAAAGTTTCAGCATCTTCTTTGCGGGACGTTGCAGGATAAAAAACGATATTATCAATCGTTTGAATCAACTCCAACTGTACAGCACTTTTTATAAGTAATCTACTGAAAAGAGCAACAGTATCTGGATTGATTTCTTGGGATGCTGTTCTTTTCAGTATTCCTTGGCGTACACCAACGCCACCATTTTCTATAATTGCCGTTGTTTGTAACATTTCTGGTTTCCAAGTCAATAAAATCGAAGGAATGGTAGAATTGAAAATATCCAGGACGCACTGACAAGTCTTATCCCAAGTAGATTCGTCGAATTTATGACCATTCGAATTTACCAAGTTCTCAAGACAGTTGGTACCAGATCTGGCAAGCTGTTCGTTGTCTTGTTGTACACACCAATGCAACTGGGAAAATAGCTCTTCTAAGAGCAACGGCCCCAACATTTCAAAATATTGAGTGAAAACATCCACTATGGCATATAGAGCGTGGTTGCATGTAGTAGTCATCCATTCAGCTTTTTCTGAATGCTGTTCGGGTAATTTCATGTTATCAAATATACGAAATAGCACCTTGAAAAGATCTTTCCACCAGTGAGATAGGAATGTATCGCCATATGTTTTGACTATTTCAAAGAGTACTGTTAATGCACGGGTTCTCACATCTAATTTACATCTATTTACAACGCACGAGAGAGAGAATAAAAGTGGAAACCATCCTCGGACCCAAACACGATCTTCATCTGTTACCGCCACGTCAATTTCCATTCCTGCATGATCCGTAAATAGCTGCGGTGACATGTGGATGCAGTGAGCACAATGACGTACCAGTCGAATTGCTTCCATACTGAGATCGGGAAAACGTGAATTACAAGCAAACTCAGATAAACACTTGACGGCATCTTGAAATGAATCAATCATTGAAGGGAATTGTCTGTCGTATAACTCGACGACTATTTTCCCAGTAGTTTGGAAAGCTAATTCAACTATTGCTTCTTCTTGATCGCTGGCAGCCAAATGAAATACCGAAAATATATTTTTCCAACCCGACTTTATATTTGCCGCTTGTGAATTTACCATCTGAGCTATACATCGTACAACCATATCTCTTATGGTTGCTAAAGGATTCTTTTTCATAATGTGTTCAAATGGTCGTAAAAAGTCTTTCTGGAATCTAAAATTAGCAAACTCGCCTTTTTCAATAAATTTCATGGAAAGCTGTCTCAAACTGTCTACGGCAAAAAAGCATATTTCTTCATTTTGGTTACAACCAACAGCGTTGAAATGCTCGCCTAGAACTTGCCATATTCGTGACCATTGTAAACGAATTCGACCCATATTGTAGTACGAAATTTCAACAATTTTTTGTAAAGAAAACATTCTGGGATGACCTGGATAGGCAAGTTCATCCATAGATACTTGGCATAAAGCTTTAACGAAATCTACTATGGCATCACCATCCAACCGAGTGGAACCGGTAAATATTCTATCAACCGCCACTACAACACTTTGCGAGCTCGTTTGACCAATGTGCTCTTTTGATGTTGGATCTGAAGGTTTATAACCAGGACCTGATAAAAATTGTGGACGAACTCCAGTCCCAATTAATTGCGCTAATTCCAATTGTGAAATACACTTCAATATATCTAACCAGCTGCTGCCCAAATAGTTACCATCAGTGTGTGCAACTGTTATTAATGTTTTTATAGTGTCAATATTTTTAGCTTTCATATCCATTATTGGAGAGTTAGCTGTGAGTAGAGTGAATCGAGCAAGCGCTTGAACATAAGCATCTCGTTCCAGAGTCATGTGGAAAATGCATGCGATTCTTATGGCACATCGAATTCCATCTAAACAAAGTGCAGCCACTTCAGGATCATCGCAGTCTTGTAAACCTACACTGAATGCGGCCAAAAATGGTGTCCAGGCCATTTTGAACATAGGTCTGACGTGTTCGAGATGTTTTGCTGTTGTAAAAGGTGCTTGAACATGGGACACTGATTCCATTAGGTTTTTGGCAGCTGTGGAGATTACTTCCATTTCCATGTTCCACAATATTTTTCGCCTTTTCTCGCTATTGATTTGCTGTTTTCCGGGTTTGTTCGGGACGGACTTCATTTTAATTTCATGCCCTGCTATTTCATCGTATATCTGCGATAAATATTCTTCTGGGACGTCCTTGCTGTCAGTGTTACCTCTATTAAGTTTGATATACTGCTCTTTTGTCATTTTATTCTTAACTTGGGGCGAATGAAGATCGGTTGTTAACATGATAATTGAAAAACCTAGAACGTAGGCTGTATCGGCACTGGCAAATAGGCCATTGTTAGGATTGCATTCACAGTAACGACTAGCAAACTTTTCCATTAATCTAAATGTATACTTTTATAAGTTTACTACATTTACTTTTATTTTCAAGGATACTTACCTATCTATCTTTTGCGCTTCTCCAGGTAATCTAAAACCTTCTAAAAACTGCCTCAAAGCAGCGACAATATCTACATTGGAGAAGTCCATCAGATCTATATAAGCATACATGACTTCCTTACAAAAGTCGTCATTTTCTCCCAAAAAGTCGCCAATAAAAGTTTTATCTAGGCGCTCATCACTGTGCAAAAACTTAGCAACATCTACATAATTGCTACCTAATAAACTTTGTTCTTGTAGAAATAGTATCCCTCTTTTAGGTTTACGATTAAACATATCGATTCCTGTTTCCCAAACCTAGAATTTGCGTATTAACATTGATAATAGTGTGTATTTAGAATATTATAATCGAGAAATAAGTTGAGAAATATATAAAATAAAATAAAAACGACTTTTCAAAAATTTCAACTTTTGGCAGAAAAAAAGTTCCCATTTTTTATTAAGTACCTCTTTCTGTTGTTTGAGAACTTCTAATTGCTCCGGAGAATCCAATACTTCTCTGTTACCGCCTGAACTGCTGCTTGAATGTAAACTTGTACTGGAGCCACCATGAGACTTGAGAGACATATAATCACTCTCTTGCTGAGATGTTTGTTCTCCAACTGTGGACTGTAAATTCGGATTCACGTACAAATCTTTACTCCATTCAACCATGCACTTAAGAATAGATACCAAACATTCCAACCCTCTTATTCTCATTGACTTCTCCTGATTAGGCGATGCGCCTAGTTCTAATGCATGTCTGCCTTGTGCAATTTTTGATAAATCATTTACAAGTCTTTCAAATAAATTAGCTGCAGACAAGTCACAATCGTAATTAACGTAAATATCAACGACACTCTGAGCATCCGCGCATATTCGAGTCAAAGCCTGTATAACCATCCATTTGTGTTCAAACGAGGATGTAGTCGTTTCTAAAATGTTGAGAAATATTTCTTTGAAAAAGACTTCAATTTGCATTTTCAAATGCATTTTGAAATTTGATAATAAGGCAAGAAATATTGCCAACGACAGTTCAAACACTTCGGGAATGTTGCTTACGCCGTTTTTCGATAAGGCCACGCAAAGATACTGCTTTATTGCTGTAATGAACATTTCGTTTGATCTAAAAACCGGACCTGCATTCTGCAAAATTGATAGTAGCAAATGCAACGAAAGGATTTTTGAGCGAAGTTCGTGCGATTTGGGATCAGGAGTGCCTTCAGGCAGAGGCTTCATAGAAAGCTTGCATAACGCGCGAAATACTAGGAAGGCGTCCTTCTGCAAAATGTGAGTAAATTTTGCCGTCACAACAGTGTCATTTTCACTTTGGGTATCCACGCTAACGCTTTCTTGGGATGGCATCCTAAAAACGTAGGTGATATTTCAACAATAATAAATAAGAAAAGATTTATTTATGTATTTTTTTGCAAAAGGGCTTAAAGAATCGTTTTTAAAAATTTTACACATCTAAAGAAGTATATCCTGGGGACTTACCTAGTTACAGCTGGAATTTCTGATTCTATTGGAGAAGAAGTCAAACTAGGCTCTTTTTTCTCTTCTGTAAGTGATAATACATTATCGATAATATTTTCAATAATATCAGCAGCTACACTCAAGCTGGATGGACTGCAATTATCAGATACAGTTTCTTCAGTTCCTTTTGATAAGCTACCAACGCTTTGTTCAGAATTAATTTCTGTAGCATCGCCATTTTGCTTAATAACGTCGGTACTATTTTTAATGTTCTTTTCTAAGTTAGCAGAATCTTTTTGGTTAATGTGATTCATGTAACTCTCCATTTGCACTTCAGTTTCATACGCTTGATTCTCCATTCTCATGAAAATAACGTTTAACATTTGCGTTAAGGTTGCTCGAGCAGTTGTTTGATTAATTAAGTTTTTGCTGGCCAGAAAAATATTATAGCATGTTCGGACTGCTAAAAGCACCGTACCTTCATGCACTTCTACATGTTGACTTGTAACTACAGTCAGAAGCGCTTTGATAATTTGGAGCTGAACGCCTAAGAATTAATAAAATCATGATTTTAACAGTGTAATGCAAAAAATTATAAACTTTTATATAATTTCCATATAATTCATGTATAAGATGATAAACCACTGACAATTTGCTTCATATTTTGTATAGCATTAAGTCAATGTAACTTTAATTAGAAACTATGAATATTGAAAATTTTCAAATGAAATTAGATATATTTTATAATACTATTCGATCTAATATTCAATTTAATGTATAATAAGTTGCCTTGAAATTTTACGTTTACGCCTCTTGAATTTTAATTTTCTAACGTTAATTGTGCTTAACAGTGCATAATGATCAGAAATATCTGCATGCTATTGATCTATCCTTCTATTCTGTTTACACCTGATTATAAACCTTCATACTAACATTGAAAAACTTTTATTTTTGGAAAATACAATTTGAAGTAATATTTGTAGTACTTAAAATCTTCATACTGGATAGGATTTTGTATTTTAAAATTATTTCATTATTTTCATTTTTGTGTTTATATTAGTTTAGGAACCTAAAGATTATTCATTCAATACATCATCAGGTTTTCATTGTTGTTTCAAATTTGTGTTCAAAAATAGTAAACATTCACACATACTTAAAGCTTAAAAATTACGCCCATTATACTTATTTTGCAAGACAATATATATACATCAGACAGTTGTGTCGAAGTGATTTATACAACAGAATAGAAAAACTTTAACACATCATCGAAACAATGACTAAATTCATTATAATGTGAATGTTACATTTCTTTGTATCTGTAAACTTTTTCTAAAACTTTACATTTTCATAAATACGTACGATTTATTTTATATTTTAGAATGCGGATAACAGTAATATGTAAATAAATAACTAATTTATTAGTAAGAACAATTGTTTAAATTGAACTTTTTCACTAAATTTCATGTACGGGTTATGTGAAATACTGGACCAATACGTAGAAAGACTCTCCTTAATATTGATCGTAGTTCTGCTTTTAAGTCAAAACAGACTATTTCACACATAAGTGGGTAATAGGAAGAAATATGAGCTGCAAACTGCAAAATAAAAAAACATACAAGTTAGGGTGATTGTTGACATTGTGGCAAATTTTTGAAAAGTTTAGTTAAATTTGGTTTATAATCTAGATAAGTTAGTGGGTATGCTTTATGTAGATAATTTTTTATCAAAAAATTCTAAGTTTTAAATTGCCAAAAAAAGATTGGCAGATGAGATTTTTAATTATTTTGGTCTATAATAATTGTTCGTGTTTTAATTTATTTATGTTAATACTATTTATTCATTGGTTGGAATTTTGGACATTAATTGCAAGAATACGAAGTTTACTGTTAACTGTTACAGCTAGGTGAATATCTGCTTATAATTTTAGTAGGTAATCTTGTTTTCATTGATATTGACTGAATGGTTGTGTTGGATATTTCTAGTAAACATTTTGTGCCGTCATTTCTAATTTGTAGTAAGTAATTTTTAAAATGCTGAATGTTTAATAATAAAAAAAAAATCCTAAAATTGAAGTTGTTAAAAGGAGTTTTTTAAGTAACATCTTATAAATAGTATTATGTACACACACTTTCANGTTTCAAATTTGTGTTCAAAAATAGTAAACATTCACACATACTTAAAGCTTAAAAATTACGCCCCTTTTTCTGAAGCTGCTTATTAAATACCGAGTTTCAAATCTACTGAAAATTGCCCAATTAAAAATCATAGTCAAGTTATTTTTATTACAAAAAAGAGAAAAGATTCATAAAATTTTAAGAACATTGTCACTACTTTTAATAAAAAATTTCTAATTTGTAATTAGTTGTATTAAATATTTTGTTTAGCTGCAAAACTCCTGAATTTTCAGTACATTCTGTTTTTCTTTTCAATATTCAAGAAATTAATTGAGAAAGATATGTTTCTAACTTACCTTCATCTGTTTGTGGACCAGAAAAACAGGAACATATAGTTTCAACTATTCTATCAATTAACAGCTTTCCTGGAGTTGTGGAATCAGGCACCACTGCCGTAAGATGTCCATAAGCAATAAGCTTTTGAAGACAATCAAGAGCAGTGACAACTATACGTGAAGATTTACTTTGACATGCCAACTCAAAGGGAAGAAAATATTTTTCCGTATCAATAAAATTATCACTGCTGTTTTTTGGGACAGGAAGTGCATCAGAAATTTTACTTTCTGCCCCCTCATGTCTTTGAATTTCTTTTTTTATATCTTCTGTAATATAAGCGACGTGTAGGAAAATAACATTAAATATACAGAAATTAAAAATAAATTAAAATCCTTACCTAAAGCAGTTTCACATGCTCTCTTCAGCTGTGAGTGATATGATCTTTTTATTTCTTTGTCGTTTAAAATTTTCTCTAAAGCACGTAAAATAAACATTTCCTTGGTTTTTATATTTGATTGCATTGTAAAATAACTCATTCGTGTATCACACTAAAGGTCCCAGCAATAAAAATGATGGGACCATCACTTGTGACGTGTTAACAATATTTACCCATGAAAATCACAGTAACATTAACTCGCATTATTTAAATGCAAACCGACTTTCACAAAAATGTAACTTTCGTATTACTGCAAGATTTCATTTTATTTTTTATGTTATACTAAATGAATTTACCAATTTAAACCGTCACAGATTGTCACTTTTCTTGTCAGGTTGTCAGAAATAGTATTGTTTGTGTTTGACCATAGATAATAGTGTTTGTCAGTTATCAGTAACTGAAGTTAGCAGCATGTTGGTAGCAGATGATTTGAATGTTGTTTTTTTAAACAAGTACAGACATAAATATGAATATTTTACAAGTAAAAGAGCAGTTTACGATACGTTGCTTCAAGCTGACTTCAAATACCTATACTAATGTCCAGTAAGATACAATCCACAAACTGTTTATTTTTATTTCACTTACATCAAAATAAGCCAAGAATTTTTAAAATATGCAGATAATCAAACATTAATAAACTGTTTAAACACTAAACAAAAAACAACTTGCAAATATTGGGTGCACATTTTATAACGGATAGCTACTTATAAACTGAACCGTAGAACGTGTTCAGCTCTTTGGAGTAGATTATACATATTTGAAATTTTAAAAACCTATATATGCACAATCTACAACTTTTACTTGTTTAGATCAGAAAATTAAGTTTCTCGAAGGCTACTGTTTTAGTCGGCAGAATTCTATATTTCATTTCAGTAAAATTTCAACTTAAATTTCTTCGTGTAAGTTGTGTGTTGTATCCATACGTTATCTATTAATTTATAATTATGACGTATATATTACGGAATTATTAAGGTAATAAATATTGCTCATAAAGAGCACTGATAAAGCTATGTTTTGACTAAATTACACCGGGACAGCGCGTACGCAGTCCCGACTACCAAAAATTACGCGCCCGAGTTATCCACATTAGGGATAATCGCAGGGGTCAGCCCAACCGCAGTGCAATGGAAAGGCCTCACCCTGGGGGAACCGCCTTGTTGATCACGGTAACCCCTACGCCAGGTAAGTATGATTTTCTTGTGCACCACTTCTTACCTCTCTATATTATGATTGTCATTTCACTGCGAGTGTACATTACAGAGTCATCTATCGTCAAACTCGATTCATTTCCATTTAAAATTCCATGACTTCATACTCAAATGCATGTCGTCCTTTTTGCATTTTTTTTTTGTAGATAAACGGATGTCTTTTTCTGAAGTCCTGACAATGTGTGTACAAAATTTCATGAACGAGCGTTNTTATACGTGATTTTATTCTGAATAAAAGAATTAAATTACACGTTCTTTCTCAACCAAACAAGAGTTCTTGACACAAATAAAACATTAAAAAATAACATAAACACAGTCAACTTGACCAAATCAAAATGAAGTTAAATCTATGATTATTTATATTAAGCTTAACAACTATCCCCAAGGTAGCAGTACTAACCAGAGGTTACATATATATAATGTAATTTCGAAAACCAGAATTTAAAATTTACTATAAATAAAAAATGGGTATACGTTTTAGTATTTCATTTGTAAAACGTAATTCAAAAGGTCTTATATTAATGCATTCAAAGTAATTGAATTCCGAGGTCAAACTCCCAAGGAACTCCTCTAAATATGGTAGTCAGGATTTGCCAAAGGTAAGCAAAGAAAAATGGAAATATAATCTGGGTAGTTGAGTGCGGGCGAAGAATCCTTGAAGAATTTGAAGGCGTCAGGGATGGCGTAGGAACAAATGCTCCTGATGATTGCGTTAAATCATACGGGCATACGTCTATCTAAAACGGTCGAGATTTTCAAAGAGAGGCGAGAGAGTGATTCACAATGTTTTGTTGTGACCATGTTGTGACGTACTAATATCCAACGAAAATAATTAGTCCGGCTGTCGGGGGGGCTACAGCCCCCATATCCCTCCCTTGGATTCGCCACTGCTTATCATGAGTGACAATATTGGAAAAAAACTATGGAATAGCTCTCATAGCTCATTAATTTAATGCATATAATTCCAACACAAAAATTTTGTTGGACTGTAACGTATTTTATTAAAAAGTAAGTTGTTTACCCAAGAAACAATTATACTTTCCAAATTAGTATAATAATTATATTAAACATAATAATTCTCTTATACATAGTTATGTTAGAAATATTTGTCATACTGTTTTGTATTTTTACTAGCATATTGCGAGTTGATAGTTGAATATTGTCAATCACAGCTCCATCTGTAGGAATATAAAATGAAACGAGTAAACGTTACGCAGTTGGTTTCTTGACTGTCTGGCATGTTGCCCTGGGCCAGCTGGGTCTTCAGTTATTTTTATGAACAACTTAGAACTTACTGAAACAAAGCTCTCTTACAGAAAGTACACTCATTTTAATATTTATTACAACCTCTATAAATATTTGCTCCTTCCTGAATTTATAATTTTGACCCTTTAACTTTAAAGGAAAAATTAGAATTTTTAAACACAGTCTTCTATTTAGTCAAAAATTAAAATTAATTGGAAACATCTGTGTTTGACGGGTAATAAAACAATGTTCAATAGAGGGCAATAGATTACAAAACTAAGTTATCGTTTGAAATACGGCGTATTGATTGACTCGGCACGGCTGGTTTAAAAACATTAACATGTTTTGAATATAACATCCGTATGACAATAAAACATACAATATCTACCTATTTTACTTACTAACATAAACATAAGTTTTAAACTGAGAGGAAACCTGCGAGAGAGATGATCAAAAACTTTACATCCAATTATTCATAAACCATAAACAATTTTCGAAAAGATAAAAAATTCAGATTCAAATTCGGATTGGACATTAAATTACGTTGATACTATCGTTAGTTATTATCACAGCAGTTTTCACTTTCACTTTTTTTGGGAGTTTTTTTAAATGAGGTAGGAATATTAAAATAAAACAGGAACTGAACGTGTAAGCTAAATTTAGCTGTTTGGAGTATTTAAAATTTAAAAAATATCAGCCTCAATGTATAACTTACTTGTTCAACTTGGAACTTCACGGACAGTTCTTAAAATTTACTGTTAAATTAAAATAAATTAGTACATCAAGCGGCAATGTTAACTACTTTACCAATATCAATGATAAAACTATGTTTTGATTAAATTACACCGGGACAGCGCGTACGCAGTCCCGACTACCAAAAATTACGCGCCCGAGTTATCCACATTAGGGATAATCGCAGGGGTCAGCCCAACCGCAGTGCAATGGAAAGGCCTCACCCNTACAGTTATTTTACCAATAAAAGAATTTTATTTCCAAAGTTCATGTTGGAGGGAAAATTCAAGTTTAAACTGGCATAGCCTTGTCCACGCTCCATTTTGTTTCGACATTCTTGCGACATCTATTGAAATAATTCAATAGACAAAAAAACAATAGCTGTAAATTACACACACTTTTACAGAAAACGACGTTTTTTCAGTATTCTAGCGACATCTTGTTTAATAAAATTCAATAAACAATAGCTTTAAGCGTGAAATTCAAATAAATACAGGCTCCACCCTCATTTTAGGACAATTCCAGAGGGTCTTCAACAAGAGCTTCTGGTATTGTTGACAAAAGGGGCATGGTCTAACCTCTTCAGATGAAGAATGACCTAGAAAGACCTTCTAAAGATCCAAAATTGGTAAAATGTTGATGGATGCATCATGGCCTAGATTTGGGGAGCCGTGACCCAGATATAGAACCCCGCATACTTTACTACTATCGCACTCCACCCAGGAGACGACAACATTGTGCGTGTAGTGACCGTGAAAACCGCAAGTGGTAATTACAAAAGAAGTGTAAAGAATTTGTGTCCCTTGCCAATAGACTAATTTTAATAAAATCAGTGTAATAGACGAACTTCAAAATCTACAGTGTTAATTACTTTATTAAGTTAGATTATAATTTTTATTTTAAAATCATTTTTGTCCATGTTATTGAAACTAAATCATTAACTAATAAAATTAAGCACCAGCATTTAAGGATTTAGAAATGTTTAAAATCAGAAATATTNATCAGCCTAATAAATGAAGATTTATGACATGTATCCAACCATTGTAAATTTTATTATTGTACACAGCTGGTACCTACTTTCAAATTTGCCCCTCATATTGGGGTCTGTTATATTTGCTACTTCTTGGAACTTGTCTACACCACTTCTACCCTTATTTTTATTGTAAGTTTATACCTACAGTAAAAAAGAAAGATCAGATCCTGTTCAACAACGTATCTTTTAACAACTTAATAATATCGTTCCTGTAAATACATATTAATAAACAATTGAAATTTTAATAAATTCACACAAAGTTAATTCGGCGTGTGAACTGTGCGTGACAAATCAATAATAAATCTACGCACAAAACAGTAGTGTATGTCGAATAATGATTGATTTTATATTTTTACATTATATCTTGAAAGTGTACATTATAAAATTCTTTACCAAGATCTGTTTGTAAATTTTTTGGTCTGCGTGTAATTAGAATCTGTGTCATTGCTTCAGGTACATCGGGTCCTGATTTAGTTATAACAGGAAGAGCCCAAGCAAACTTAGAAAATGCATCAATAACTGTTAGTAAAAAACGAAATCTATCGTTTTCCTTAGCGTAATTATTCATTTCCACTAAATCCGCTTGCCAGAGGTCATTAATTCATTTTAGAATAACGGTTCGACTCTTAAAGTTTTGACGAGCAGGTTTATGTAGTTCATTTACCAGTTGATATTTACTCATTTTATAAAACATTCATTGATTTATAGAATTTATGGGGTCTCTTTGATTACGAAGTTGCTGTCGTTGATGATGAGGATGATGAAGAAACTACTAATGCTGGTTTTGTAACAGTTGTTTTCTACTTTTTCTCTGAAGTCTTTGATTTTAATTCATTGTATTCTTTTTGAAGCTTTAATAAGGCCCCACTTAAATGACGAATGCTAACTCTCATTTCATCTTTTAATACGTTGATTTGTTGAAATTTTGCAGAGTTGCATGCATGGGATTCGATTGAGTTAAAAATTTATTTTGTTCAGAGCAATTCAATAGTGAACCTGTGTCATAATCATTATCGTATTTAACAATATCTAAACCCTTAATATCATCATCTGGAAGTGGCATATTTATAACTGTTTCTTCAACAAGATCATCTTGCACTTTTTCATTTTTTAACGGTGATGGCGTTAGTGTTGTTTGGTCTTCTAATGGACGTTTTGATTTTCCTACTGGTTTAAATAACGTTTTCGGGAATTATATTTCGGGTTTTTATAATATCTTTAACGATTTTTCGTTCATAATTGAACCTTACGAAGAGTTTGGAACAGCATTGAATAGATCCCGAACAGCCTTGAACAGGTCTCGAACAGCTTTTAACAGGTCTTGAACAGCTTCGAACAGGTCTCGAACCGCTTTGAACAGGTCTAGAACAGCTTTGAACAGGTCTCGAACAGCTTTAAACAGGTCTCGAACAGTTTTGAACAGGTCTGAAACAGCTTTGAATAGGTCTCGAACAGCTTTGAACAGGTCTGGAACAGGTCTCGAACAGCTTTTAACAGGTCTCAAGCAGCTTTGAATAGATCCCGAACAGCTTTAAACAGGTCTCGAAGAGCTTTCAATAGGTCTCAAGCAGCTTTGAATAGATTCCGAACAGCTTTGAACAGATTTTGAACAGCTTTAAGCAAGTCTTAATAGGTTACTGTATTTCATTGAAATGATACTAGGTCTATGAACCCTGTTATTTGTAGTATAATAAATGTATCCATATTTTTCCGATATCGACCTTTTTCTATAGAGCAATTCTTGTTAATACATAAAAACCCGTAGTCGTCTTTCCAGCATTCCGAACATATATCACAAAATTATTTGAAAGACACATCTCTAGCAATTTGATTATCAAATATATGCTTCATATTTAGATTATCTTATTTAAATACAATAGAGAAATTTGCATTGTCTCGTATTAGATGTTTTGGAACACGAGTTTAAGTCTGTGCTAAGTAAAAAGTGTCAACATGCTTATGACGACAGTAGAGGGGCAGACGGGTCCCCATATCTGGGTCACAGCTCCCCATATCTCTTGTTGAAGACCCTCTGGAATTGTCGTAAAATGGGGATGGGGCCTGTAATTATTTGAATTTCCCGCTTAAAGCTATTGCTTATTGAATTTTACCAAACGAGATTTCTCTAGAATAGTGAAAAACGAAGTTTGCTGTAAAAGTGTGTGTAATTTGCAGCTATTGTTTTTTGACCACTGAATTTTTTCAATAGATATCGCAAGAATGCCGAAACAAAGTGGAGCGTGGACAAGGATAGGCTAGTTTAAACTTGAATTTTCCCTCCAACATGGACTTTGGAAATAAAATTCTTTTATTGGTAAAATAATTGTTACGATGTTTCATCTCGTTTTATTAGCACATTAAATCATAAACCAAACAGGCTATTTGCTCAAAAAAATAATTCATTTCGGCAGCGAAATATCTCGCATTAGCCTAATAGTAGTTGGTTTACCTAATGTTTCTCAAGAGAAGCTTGCTAGGGAACTGATTCCGAACTCCGAAAATTGGAAGGCACATTCCAGAAAAAAAAAACCGAGAACCCTTCGAGACCAAGGTTGAACGATACGCATAAAGCTATGTTGAACAAAAGACTTGAGTCCCAGCCGAAAAATGAATCCCAACGGAAACCATGCTCGTTTTGTGCTTCTCTTGGTATAAGAAGTGTAACCTCTGGTTAGTGCTGCTACCTTTGGGGATAGTTGTTAAGCTTAGTATAAACAGCCATAGATATAACCTCATTTTGATTGGTTAAGTTCACTGTGTTTATATTGTTGTTTAATGTTTTATTTGTGTGAAGCACTCTTGTTTGATTGAGAAAGAACGTGTAATTTAATTATTTTATTCAGTATAAAATCACGTATAAAACAATATTTTATATATATATATATATAGCATATCAGTACAGAATTTTTTTGTTTTCATGTTAGGGGAGAGGCGGCATAAAAGGGACATGTAAAATAAGAACCAATCTACTTGTGTTAGAAGCTTGGGCTTTCGACTGTTAGTTGGCTGGAGCTAATTTCCGTGGTCATTTGTCTGTTTCGTGTACCATTGCAATCTTTTTAGTTTGGATGCTACAGTAAAATAACGCTCATTGCAGGTTAATTTATGAAACACTCATAAAAAACTTCTCTGAAATTTTGATAGTAAACTTCAGTGCAGCACAGACAAGATTAGTTTATTTGGAGGTGGTATTATTAAGGTAATTACCAATAGGGAGAATCTTTTGAAAGTATGGTTGGTTTCAGAGAAAATTATTATGTTTATAAATTTGCCAAATAATCTTGAAAGGGAAATGTCCCTTTCAATACTGTATAATCATTTCATTTTTTTCTTTGTATTTTATCACTTTGGCAAGCACTAAAGATAAGTTAAAGAAGCCTTGTGGTCAGTTTGGTATTTGTTACATACGCTCCTATGTTTTGAAACCTTTGGATGAGTTTTAACTGTAGTTATAATATTTTATTTGGGACGAAACTCTTGAACAAACTAGAGTGGCTGGATCGGCTTGCGAGTTTTGATGATTTAGGGAGCCGGACCATACACTCAACCATAATGGAGGGGTTCTTAAAGAGAAACCAGACTAAGACAAGTCCCTGAAAGAGAGCAGCAGCTCTTTCAGTACTCAGGGTGGCAGAGATCACGAAGATCGGTATTGCACTCTGATGCACAATACTCCGATGTGGAAGGCAACGGGAAACCACCACATTATGATCCCGAGTAAAATGTACTACATAAATTAATTGAGGAATAGAGATGAACAGATTAGAATTAGACATAGTAGGTATTAGTAAAGTCCGTTGACCCAAAGCTGGAGATTTCTGGAGTGGGGACTTTAGAGTAATAGATACAGGATCGGTAGAAGGTAATTCGGGGGTAGGAATTGTAATGCGTAAGAAAGTAGGGCAGAGTGTAGAAAGTTATTTACAAAAAAGCGATAGGATAGTTAAATTAAATTCAAAGCCGGTAAGAACGGTATTAGTGCAGGTCTACATGCCTACATCATCTTACAGTGATGAAGACGTAGAAGCAGTTTATGCAGATATAGAAGACGTGTTCAGTTTTGTGAAAGGACAGGACAACCTAATAGTTTTAGGAAATTTCAACGCAGTAATAAGTGAAGGTAAAGTGAGTGCAACAGCAGCTTCTTTTGGACTAGGCAATAGAAATGATAGGGGAGACAGGCTGATAGAATTTTGCGATAAACATAACTTAACCGTTGCGAATAATTTATTCAATCATCACAATAGGAGGCCCTATACGTAGAAGATGCCAAGTGATTTAGGGAGATATCAGTTAGATTACATACTTGTTAAGCAAAGATTTAAAAATCAAGTGAAGGACTGTAGGAGTTATCCAGGAGCAGATATGGATAGCGATCATGACTTAGTAGTTATGAAAACCAATCTTAAATTCAAAATTCTGAATAAGAGGGAAGGTACGAGACGTCTCGACTTGCTAAAATGTAACGAAACGCGTGAAGGACAGACGATATACTAAAGGCGGCGGGATAAACGAATGACAGGGACATAGAGACAGAATGGAACTGCATTAAAACGTGCCTAAAGTCAGCAGCTACAGATATACTAGGTCTTAAACATAACGAAAGTAACAAACCGTGGATAACAAATGAGATTGTAGGATTAATAGACGAAAGGCGGAAATACAAAAAC
This sequence comes from Agrilus planipennis, assembly GCF_000699045.2. Lineage (NCBI taxonomy): Eukaryota > Metazoa > Arthropoda > Insecta > Coleoptera > Buprestidae > Agrilus > Agrilus planipennis. The sequence continues at coordinate 2,621,623 of NW_020442463.1, read as the reverse complement.
AGGACAGACGAAGAAGGGCAAAAAAGATATAAAGCTATAAAGTGGGAAATAATTAGGAAGTGTAGGGCAGCTAAGGAACAGTGGATTGATAGAATGTGTAAAGAAGTAGAAGAAAAGTTTGAAGTAGGTAAAACCGATGAGGCGTACAAAATAATTAAAAGGAATCTTAGATATGTAGGATAAAGTAGTAATAATATAAGAAACGAGGCAGGGGTCATTTTGATAGAAAATCAGGAAAAGGCAGATAGGCGGAAAGAATATTTACAGAACCTATACGCAGGCCCTGAGTTAGGAGATATATTAGAGAAGGAAGATAGTGTGGAAATAGATGATCTTGGTTATCCCATAATGAGAGAAGGGTTCGATGTAGCATTAAAAAGTTTAAAGAATAATAAGGCGCCAGGTGTAGATGGGATACAGGGGGAAATTCTAAAACATGCAGGACAAGAGGTTAGATATCGTATGTTTAAGCTAGTTAATCACATTTACGAAACGGCGAAAGTCCCAGAGGATTATAAACGGAAGGTAGTAGTAACACTACCTAAGATGAGGGGCGGGGATAGGTGCGAGACATTTCGAACAATTGACTTAACTTCCCATGCGTCAAAAATCTTAACTAGAATTGTACAGAGGAGGATGGAAAAAAGGGCGGAAGAACTATTAGGGAAGATCAATTTGGGTTTAGAAGAAATAGAGGAACGCGGGAGGCCATTTCAGCTTTACGGGTAACAATAGAGAAAACGATAGATTTAGAGAAAGCTTTTGACAATGTTAAATGGGACAAGATGTTAAATATACTTAAATATATAGGGATGAGTTACAAAGATAGAAAGGTGATACTTAGTTTGTATAAAGAGCAACAGGCAGTCATAGAGCTAGGGATGCATCGTAGAGAAGCAAATATTAGGAAGGGACTCAGACAGGGATGCACACTGTCACCGCTACTTTTTAATCTATACATCGAAGACGTACAACTGCAGGGATAGATATGTAAGGGCAAATGATTAGTATGCTTAGATTTGCAGATGATATAGCAGTATTAGCATCTAGCAAGGAGGACCTAGAGATAGCTTTAAATAAAATGGAAGCGGTACTGACAGATCAGTACTGTATGAAAATAAATAAAAGTAAAACTAAAATACTG
>NW_020442463.1:2605791-2616452 GCF_000699045.2 Agrilus planipennis | reverse complement strand
ATCCGTGAAAGTTCCTTTTCAACCAACGATTTTCACGTACGTATTTCGGTGATAGATATTGATATTGATGTGGCGGTTTAAATAAAAATACATTTATGTCTTCGTTCGAAAGATTGCAAACGGATACTTCTTTTGCCACAAATTGATTATTGTTTGTTTTAAAACCTTGTAAATCAACGATTACAGACTTTTCCATTATATTTTTAAAACCGTGCAAGCATGCATCACTAAACTGTTTTTGAACATTACTATCTACTACTGTACTTTTTTGATATTGAAAACAGAGAATAATAATAATAAACACATAAAAATAGGTCACATGATACTGATACGAACTTATGACTAATTCTTATCAGCTGAGGGACCTTTATCAGTAAAATAAGTGGTTGAAATGTGTTTATGTCCACTTTTTGTCTTCATATACTCTGTAAAATTGCAAGGAATACAACCCGTATCAGGTTCATCAGTTTCACCATTACATTTAGGGCACCTGTATTTAATTTTAACGGGCATTTTTTTCTTTTCTTATGAATTACGCACAACACCTGTGAGTGGATTGTAATTTACAAATCTTTCGTGAATAATTATATAGACAATACGCCGTCGTTTTAGCAGGTACATCTTCAGCAGTTTCAAATTCTAATCGAATATCAACAGCACCGTTTTTAACCGTTTCACTTACTGAAACGCGATTTCCTCATCATCTGTTATCCCCACGATATAAAACCATAAACAAATGGGTAAAACGACATTACCATGGTATTGGTTGGAATGATGTTATTTGAAATACAATACTTTGCATAATGATAAAATCGAAAGGACTTTTGCGACTGCTGAAACCGTATACGTAATGGGAACGAAAAAGCGACTGTGGTTTCTAGAAGAATTTCCCGACTGCCGAAATATATAATTATTTTGTCGAGAAAAATGTTATTGTTTTAAAGTATTGGTTGCACAGTATTATGTAAATATGTATGTACAACATTCCGTATCAAATACGATCTAATATTTTAATTAATAAGGTTAGTAAAACAGATTTCAAATAAAATAGGCGTCAGAGATAATACTACTCATTCGGCTATAGTCTACGGTAGAGCAGCAACGTCTACATATTTTTATTGTCTAATTGTATTGTTCGCATTCTATATATATCCTGTTGAAATTAAGTATATGTGTCCTAAAGGTAAAGGAGAAACCGATGAATTCAATTCGAATTGCTTTCCGTGCACTTTAAGCAAATATAGAATATGGAGGGTTATAAACACTATCCGCGAAACTATTTTATTCGAAAAGTGTAAGGGTTTTATTATTTCTATATGTGTGTAAATAAATAGTAGTGCGAAAACTAAGCGAACATATGTATATTGTTGCATCCCAACAATTTTAATAACTTTGTATAATAAATCATTACATGATACTAATTGCTACCCCTCCATAGAGTTGACCTAAATTTGGTATAAAAGGGATGCTGGTTTCACCCAAGTTCAGACACAAACACAGACACACTCGAGCTCAAACCATTCGAGCTTCTATACGTACATGCGACCAGCAACATTCTCTACCGTCTTCTTACCAGCTACCGCAGCCGACGAACACAACAACCTGCAGTTATCACTGCCTATATAGCGACGACGTATTAAACCAGGTGGTTTAATATTCATCAATATCTACAAGTTTTCAACAATTTCCCAGCCGTTTTTTAGGTATGTTTAACCAATTTAAAATATTACTAACTAACAGTTCTCTGGAACGAAGTACGCAAAGTCCCTCTGAACTTCCTTAACCAATAAAACTAACAATAAAAACTTTTCTTTTTTTTTCTTGCTTTGTACCATACACAATACGTCCCACAGGAGTAGGTAAACTTCTTTAGCCAGCCATTTCGAAATGGCTACCCCCAAGAGCCCCGCACTCTTGGAGGGACTCTCCATTGCGGAAATTATGTGCTTGGCGAGCGAGCTGCAATCCAAGCTCGCCATAATCAACGAATTCTTGCGACAACGCTCCGAAAGTTCTCCATCTTCCCCAATGCGCGAGGACGTCGTACCTTCTGCTATCCGGGCTGAATTATACGATTCATACCCTCCTCCCACTGCCGATCACGGCTTCACAGAAGTCGGGAAGCGGCGGAACAAGCGCCGAAGACGTGCTACCTTTCTGTCTTCGGCATCCTCAACGTCCTCTGATTCTGAGACAGAGACCGGCGCAACTAGCCAAAACTCCAAGGCCCCTCCCCCCATCGAAATCAGCCAAAAGTCCCTTTGGCCGAAAATTCTTCGCGCCATGGACAACCACGGTACCGCCACAAGTCGGGCCATAAACACTAAAGACTCTGCGAGAGTCTACCCAAACTCCGTTGACGATTTTCGTCGACTCGCGTCGTTCCTCGACGAATCCAAAGTTGAGTTTAGTATAAACCAACTGAAACAAGACCGCGATCTCCATGTTGTCCTCCGTGGAGTTTGCGAAGACATCTCCACAGACGATGTCAAAGTCGAACTTGTTCACAAAGGCTTTGATATCCGCGGCGTCCACCGAATGTGCAACGGTGGAAAAATCTGGCCCTTAGTATCCTTTCGTCTGGACAGATCATCCACGAAGTCCAAGTCTATCTTAGAACTTGGCAAGGTCTGCGGGCTCAGCGTAAAGGTTAAGCCAAGAAGGGCAACAAAAGACATCCCCCAATGCCGCCATTGTTTGAAATTCTTCCACACGGCCAACTATTGTCACGCCACCTGGGTATGTTCCTTCTGTGGTCGCAACCATATCACTGCCGAATGTAAGGTAAAGGACAAGAAAGATGCCACTCCTTCCTGGGCAAATTGCAAAGGAAGTCACCGCGCCAACTATTGCTGCTGTCCCAAGGTTCCAAAGATGACCGTAACACCCAAAAATCTATAGTGCCCCCCAGCAACCAGCGCCCCGTCCAATAGCCATCTCCGGAAGGACCCTCCCCCAAAACTCTTACGCCAGGGCAGTGACAGCAACTCCCCCCTTCCCCCTCAAAGAAGCAATGCGTCTCCAAACACCCCTGCAGCTTCTTCTCTTGAACAGAGGATCCAGGCCATCGTTCAAATGATGGTAGCAAGTCTGGTCACCGTCCTTCAAACGCCCACCAATGAGTAATACAGCCCACCCAGACAATCTTCGCACAGTTACCTGGAATGCGCAAAGCATTAGAGGTAAATTGACTGAACTCGAGCACTTCCTCGAGGATAAGTCAATCGGTGTTGCCTGCATTACCTAAACTCACCTGTCCGAAAAAATCAAACATTTCGTCCAAACTTCTCATCCTACAGAAGGGGCCGTGTTAGGAATTCTTTAAAGCACATGCCTATCTCTTTGGCCACAAACTCGTTAGAAACAGTCGGCATCGAAGTTTCGCTAACTTCCGGTCCTCTTAGGATTATCTCACTCTACTCCCCCCCTTCGGACAGAGACCTTTCTGAACTCCCCCTTCTACTCCCCCCAGGCGTTCCTACTATCGTCGCCGGTGATTTTAACGCTAAACACGTTTCTTAGGGTTGTCGACAAACCAATAGTGAAGGCATCTCCCTTCTTGCCAAAATTCTTGACTTCAACCTCACAGTTGAAGCACCCCCTGACCCCACATTCCTCCCTGCCCCCCACAATCAATTCTCTGACATCCTTGACATTTTCGTCACAAAAAAATATTACACATTCCACCGACCCTATCGTCATTGACGCACTAAGTTCGGACCACCTTCCAGCCCTGATTAAAATCGGCCGCTCAATCAACAACCACCCAAACCCAATCACCTCACTAGATTGGCTACACCTACGTTACACCCTCGAGACATCTTCATTCAAATGCACTCCAATTCGCACAATAGCGGAACTTGACGAAGCTATGAATCTCCTTTCAAACGAGATTACCAGCGCTATCGAGCTATCTAGTACCTCCCGCCACACGCCCACCAAAGACAGAACCCTCCCCGCAGATATTTTTTACCTCCTTAAAAGGAAAAACAAGGCCCGAAGTCTGTGGAATAGACACCGCATCCCCGCACACCATGCTGAAGTAAACGCCCTTCAACTAGAACTAAAAACTCGTCTCACTGAATTCCGCAGCGCATCCTTTAATGGTTATATCGCTCAGGCAGAAGCACACCCCCAAACCACTTGAAAAGTGATCCGTTCTCTTCGTAACAGAGCTCCCCATCTTCTGCCACTAAAACAGAACGGCTCTACCTATTCTTTAGACGAAGAAAAAGCTGCAATCTTCGCAGGTTCATTATGTCTCCAGTGCTCTCCACTACCTAGTCCAGCGGACCATGCCGACTTTCACGAGCGTACCAAAGCCATCTCCCAGAATTTCGTTCCCCTCAATTCCGACTTCAGACACAGTACACCCCATGCAATCTCCCTTATTATCCGTTCTCTGGAAAAGAGGAAAGCCCCTGACGCCGATAGAATTCAAAACGGAGTCCTCAAAGTCCTGCCGCCAAAGCACATAACCGCACTGTGCAACATCACAAACGCCATTATGCGGCTCCACCACTTCCCTTACCATCCCCAAAAAAGGGATGCCCTTCAGCTCTCGCTCAAACTACAGGCATATCAACCTGCTTAGTTCGTTGAGCAAAGTAGTTGAATCAATCCTTCTCGATCGGCTCTTAGACCACGTGGAGCATAACAACCTTCTCACCGATCATCAACACGGCTTCCGCAGGCATCACGGCACCGGCCACCAATTTCTTGGCGTACCTGAATACATTTCCGACAACCTTAATTGGCGGCGTCACACCTATATGCTTCTTCTTGACGTCCAACAAGCGTTCGACCGAGTCTGGTATGAAGGTCTCACCTCAAAACTCATCGCCCTTAATATTCCACATTTTCTAGTTGGGGTTCAGGTCCTTTCTCACAGGCAGAACCCTTCGGGTCCGCGTCGGCTCTATTCTCTCTGCCAGTAAACCCGTCACTGCTGGTGTCTCGCAAGGCTCCAAACTATCACCTATCCTATTTAACCTGTTCTGTGCGGATATGCCCCCCGAGACTTCTATTTTGACAGCTCTCTACGCCGATAACATTGCCCTCATAAACTCCGCCCAAGCCATTCTCCAATGCACAGGGAGAATTAATAAGTTTCTGCCCCTGCTCCTAAACTGGTACCGAAAATGGAAACTTTCCATTAACGAGACCAAATCGGAAGCAATTTTCTTCTCTAGTAGGTCCCGAAACCCTCCCTCCATCTTAGTAAACAACCGCCCCGTCAAGTGGAGCAACTCTGTCACCTACCTAGGCGTCGTTTTCGACAGGACCCTAAACTGGCGGCCCCACATCGCAACTACCCGTAACAATGCAATGGGTGCATTCATCGCAATTAAGCCTTTCTTCCGAAACCACTCCATCGCCCAACATACGAAAATCCGTGCGTTAAACGCAATAATCATGAGCATTTGCTCCTACGCCATTCCCATCTGGGGCTGCGCCCTTCCTCACCGCCTGAAACCTCTTCAGGGCACCTACATGCGGATCCTTCGTTCCGCTCTAAACTATCCCTGGTTCGTCAGAAACACCCAAATTTTGAAAGAAACCGGTTTACCTTCTCTTCCTGAGGCTGCAATCTCTTTCTCAGCAAATCTGCGGACCGCAGTGGCAGGCCACGCAAACCCCACAATTTCGACACTCTCCAACATCGCCCCGAAGCCAAATGACCGTTTCCTCTCGCTCACTCCTAGCTTCGCTTTTTTTTCACCCCTGAGGTGGACCACCTACTCCGACAGTTCTGCCCACCACCGAATCTTTCCCACGCTTAACAAGTGTCCCTTTTCATTCCTCTCCCAAATCCCAACCCTCCATTCCTTTCCTGGGGATGAGTAACCATCAGGGTTTGTCTCCCCACTCGAGGAGGGGTTTTAGTCGGTAAAAATCCGACACTACCTCCCTTTAGGGAGTGTCTTTTGAAGATTTCCCCTCCTCGAGAATAATCTAAACAAAAAACAAATCACTACCAACACGACTCCCAAATTCCACCGACCCACGGCAAGGAAGAAGTTCTATTTTAGAAAACGGTACGAGTAGAAAGTCTTAGATGTTTAATTAACCATCCTGTACAATTTGTGTATAATGACTTTCCAATTTTAATAAAGAAGTACTTATTATCAAGGTGTTGTTACTCATCGTAATACATGAGTTGGATAATTATTTTAATAAGTGAAAGTAATACTAAGTGAATAAATAATCATTTGGAAGTGGAGGTGTTAATGTGTAATTAATAGTGTCAAGTGATTGTATTATTACATCATACCTTTCACCTAATTACTGATGAGACCGGAGTCTCATTAAAACTGCCCTGGTGTCAGAAACGATTGAAAATATATCACCAGTCACTTTTGTGAACTATTCACAAGTTGATTTGGGCATGTGCTGCTCTATCTCACTCCAGAGGTAAAGAGAACGCCGTCTCAAGTGGACAACCAGCAACTCTGAAGACGCAACCTACTCCAGAAGTTGGGAACGTCGTCCATCATCCCTAAACCAAGTAGGTGTTGTTCTCGTTTTACCGTCCAAAATTCCTCGCCTTTACCCAGATCTCGCTAGTTTCTTTAACATGAGCGAATGTAATAAAGATCAAAAACCGTTACCAAGCGTTAAAGACGACCCCGGCCAAGACGAGTCGGAGGACGATTACCAATTAGAGTCACTACCTCTATCTCTATTGTTTAAATTTGTTAGGCCTTTTAATGGTAACAGGAAAGAACTTAGCACATTTATTCAAAATTGTAATAGTGCCTTTCAGATGGCACAACCGTGCCAAGTAAATCAATTGTTCGTTTACGTTGCTGCCCAGCTATCCAGCGATGTAGTTAATGAATTAAATATGGACAGATTTAAAATGTAAATTAAAGTCTTATTACAGTCATGTAAAACCCAATTACACGAACAGTTAGAAACAGTCAAACAAAATTCAAACGAGTCCGTTACCGATTTCTTTAAACGTTTAGAAAACTTAAAAAGCGAATGTATTCCAAGTTCAGTTAGGGCAATCCAGAGAACTACACTTAAGCGATTCATTTTGCACAGCAAACCAGAGATTTCGCAAATGTTGAGAGCTAGGGACGAAGCTTTTGGTATCGCGTTACAAGAGGAAAAAATTATAAATTACACAAGAACACAAAAACACAAAAATAATTCACGTTATTGTAGCTTTTGCAGAAGTAACACCTATTCTACACAGAATTGTAGGAAAAAACCTAATTATATTAATTATAATCCTCAACATAGTCAAAATTTGTCGCGTAATAGCTATATTAGCCCCAATAAGAATTCGTTTCCCTCTTCCTCCTGCGATCCTGCCAAACTTTGAAANATTAGTATGCTTAGATTTGCAGATGATATAGCAGTATTAGCATCTAGCAAGGAGGACCTAGAGATAGCTTTAAATAAAATGGAAGCGGTACTGACAGATCAGTATTGTATGAAAATAAATAAAAGTAAAACTAAAATACTGGTATGCAAGGGAAGAAAAAGTAAGGAAAGGGCGAATATAAAGATAGGAGACGAAAAATTAGAAGAAGTGGCTGATTTTAGATAACTAAGGATGGAAGAAGTAGTAGGAATATAAAGCAGAGGATAGCGCAGGGTCGTGTCGGCTTTAATAAAAAGAAGTTACTTCTATGCTAGCGAACGGTTAATTTAGAAATTCGAAAAGGGTTGTTAAAGGTGTATGTTTGGAGCACGGAATTGTACGGGTGCGAAACATGGACAGTGAGCGCGGCGGAAAAGAAAAGGTTTGAAGCATTCGAAATATAGTGTTATAGACGGATGATGAGGATATCGTGGGTAGAAAAGGTTAGAAATGAAGAGGTATTGGAAAGAATAGAACAGAGGACTCTATGGAAGTCAATCAAAAATAGGCGAGATAGGTTGGCAGGACACCTTCTTAGGCACGAAGGTCTAGTCAGAGACATATTAGAGGCAGAAACAGGAGTTAGAAGGGGTAGAGGTAGATCTAGATTAGATTACTGTTCGTAAATAGTTAAGGATGTGGGCTGTTCTAGTTTTAGGGAAATGCGAAGTTTAGCTCAGGATAGGAAAGAGTGGAGGTATCTGTCCAACCAGTCTTAGGACTGACCACCTTATGATGATGATGATGATGGGCCATAAGGTTAAGTGATTATATGCATATATTAGGGTTTTTGTACATTGGAAACGAGAAAGTATAATGCAACAAGCAAGAAGTAAATATTTATAATTAAAAACGAGGTGCTTAATGCCGAGTAATGGGTCACAAAGCTTATTTTAGTTATCAATTTATATAAATTAGGATCTCCTAAACATTGAGATCCGTTGCAAATATTTATACATACACCATATATTTTATCTTCCATTTTTATTTAAAATGGAGAATTCACCAAAAAAGAGAATGAGAAAGTCAAAGGAAACTATAACAAAGGTAGTTAAGATTGTACTGCAAGGCAAATCATCCATTCGATCAGTGGTGAAAGAGTTTAGTATGGCCAAGACTATGTTAGCTAGATTAGTTACTAAAGCAAAAATATGCTGCCAAGTTCATTTTTTTATGAACCCAACATTGGAAACAGAAGAGTATTCACAGCTGAAGAAGAAAACTTTTTAAGTGACTATCTGATTACTTCATCGAAAATGGCTTACGGTCTAACATATCGACAAACTCAAGAGCTCGCATACCAGTATGCATTAAAAGGGAAAACTGGATTAACGATAAAAGTGCGGGAATAGTGTGGATGAAGCATTTTATGAAACGCCATAGTGCACTGTCCCTTCGACGCCCTGAGAAAACTAGCTTATCGAGAGCGACAGCATTTAATGCTACAACAGTTAAAAAATTTTTCGATAACCTTGAAGAAGTATTAAATAAATACAGTTTTACAGCAGACAGAATCTTTAATGCTGATGAAACTGGCTTAACAACAGTGTCTTAATTACCCTGTGTTATTGCCCCACGTGGTGCTAAACAAGTTGCTCATGCTACTTCTGCAGAAAGAGGCCAATTAGTCACCATGCTTGCATTTGCATAGCCACAGCTAACCATCTTCCTCCTATCTTCATATTTCCACGAGTTAGATTTAAAGATACTATGTTAGAAGGTTGTCCTCCCGAAAGTTTAGGACTTTGCCATAAAAGTGGTTGGATGACGGCTGACAATTTTTATACTGCATTCAGGCACTTTGTAGAAAAATCAAAGCCATCTAAGAATAGCCCAATATTGTTATTAATAGATAACCACGAAAGCCACCTTAATATTGATGTTATAGACCATGCTCGTGAAAATTGTGTAGTAATATTAACATTCCCACTGCATTGCAGACATAGGTATTATGTTTCTTAGCACGCTGGATGTGCTATAATCAGTAGATAGTAACATGTATGTATCTATCTGCATGTTATAAACAAAAAAAGAAAAGGAAAACCAATGCTTTACCACTTTACTTTTCCAATTATTATTATTATCTTACTAGCTTTTTAAAAAAAATTCTTAATAATTTCACATTTTCTCTAGTACACTTTGGTATTTTATGTTTAAAATCATGTAAAAAACAAAGTCAGTTGAAGTAGTTATTTTTTTTTTGGTTTTCAAATGACGGACTATGCTGATCTGGCAGTCCTTTAGTTTAAGGGCCACGGGATAGAGAAGCGCTACCTTTGTATGAAAATCTTAGGTCAGTACGAGTCCAACGATAGGTATATCCGCTGCCACAAACTTACCATTCAAAAGTTATGTATGGTAAATGAACAGTGAGGTGAAGCGCAATTCGAACTCTCGTGGCTGCAAAAGCAGCAGAGCTGCGCGCGTACTGTGCCGCCTTCGGAACTAACCTAACCTAACAAAAAGTCCCATTTTTCGAAAATAACCTCTTTCTTTTATAAAAAGCTTACATTACTATATTTATGGAAGAAGTACAAGAAAACAGTCAGAGGGAAGGTGTATTAAACAATTGTTTATGAAAATTCCAAGAATTGTTTCGATCATGAGAAAATATACATATGATTAGATTTTTTTATATTAGAGTAGTAAAGTAAGCGGGGTTCTATATATGGGTCACGACTCCCCAAATCTGGGCCATGGTCCATCCATCAACATCTTACCAATTTTGAATCTTTGGAAGGTCTTTCTAGATCATTCTTCATCTGAACAATACCAGAAGCTCTTGTTGAAGACTCTCTGGAATTGAATTTTATCAAACGAGATGTCGCTAGAATACTGAAAACGTCTGTAAAAGTATGTGTAATTTGCAGCTATTGTTTTTTGTCTATTGATTTTTTTCAATAGATGTCGCAAGAATGTCGAAACAAAATGGAGCGTGGACAAGGCTATGCCAGTTTAAACTTGAATTTTCCCTCCAACATGAACTTTGGAAATAAAATTCTTTTATTGGTAAAATAACTGTACCGATGGTTCAACTCGTTTTATCAGCACTTTAAATCATAAACCAAACAGGTTATTTGCTCAAAGAAATAATTCATTTTGCTGACAATATTACTGTTTACTTACAAATGCGTTAATTCCAACTATATATGTACAAGCGGTTTATACTTACTCTTAGAAAATATAAGTAGAATTTTTTTTCTTTTCATGTTACCTGATGGATGACCGAACACACTAAACATTGTTCAATATTAATTTTTTCACATATCTAATATTTTAATAAAAT
>NW_020442463.1:2580008-2602653 GCF_000699045.2 Agrilus planipennis | reverse complement strand
TGAATAATTATTTCAATAACTAAAGGTAATACCAAGTGAGTGGACAATCATTTGGAAGTGAAGGTGTTAATGCGTAATTAATAGTGTCAAGTGATTGTATTAGTGCCTGATGCTAATTACTTCACGCCTCAACTAGATTACATCTCACCTTTCACCTTATTACTGATGAGTCCGGAGTCTCATTAAAACTGCCCTGGTGTCAGAAACAATTAAAAATATATCACCAATCACTTTTTGTCGTTGCCTCCAGCCAGGTATCCGACATAAAAATTGGTGTCAGAAGTGGGATTCGTCAGTCGTCGTCACGGAACAAGAATAGTCCCCAGCGGTATCCTAGTGGTGTCCGGTGATAGCGATTGTGTTTCAACACTTAGCTGCGAAAAGAACCCATCATCCTGAACAAGCGGCAACCATCCACAAGTTGATTTGGCCATCCGCTGCCCCATCTCACCCCAGAGGTAAAGGGAACGCAGTCCCAAGTGGACAACCAGCAACTCTGAAGACGCAACCTACTCCAGAAGTCGGGAACGTCGTCCATCATCACTAAACCAAGTAAGTGTTGTTCTCGTTTTACCGTCCAAAATTCCTCGCCTTTATCCAGATCTCGCTAGTTTCTTTAACATGAGCGAATCTAATAAAGATCGAAAACCGTTACCAAGCGTTAAAGACGACCCCGGCCAAGACGAGTCGGAGGACGAATACCAATTAGAGCCACTACCTCTATCTCTATTGTTTAAATTTGTTAGGCCTTTTAATGGTAACAGGAAAGAACTTAGCACATTTATTCAAAATTGTAATAGTGCCTTTCAGATGGCACAACCGTGCCAAGTAAATCAATTGTTCGTTTACGTTGCTGCCCAGCTATCCAGCGATGTAGTTAATGAATTAAATATGGACAGATTTAAAATGTAAATTAAAGTCTTATTACAGTCATGTAAAACCCAATTACACGAACAGTTAGAAACAGTCAAACAAAATTCAAACGAGTCCGTTACCGATTTCTTTAAACGTTTAGAAAACTTAAAAAGCGAATGTATTCCAAGTTCAGTTAGGGCAATCCAGAGAACTACACTTAAGCGATTCATTTTGCACAGCAAACCAGAGATTTCGCAAATGTTGAGAGCTAGGGACGAAGCTTTTGGTATCGCGTTACAAGAGGAAAAAATTATAAATTACACAAGAACACAAAAACACAAAAATAATTCACGTTATTGTAGCTTTTGCAGAAGTAACACCTATTCTACACAGAATTGTAGGAAAAAACCTAATTATATTAATTATAATCCTCAACATAGTCAAAATTTGTCGCGTAATAGCTATATTAGCCCCAATAAGAATTCGTTTCCCTCTTCCTCCTGCGATCCTGCCAAACTTTGAAATTATAGTAAAAATAAGGGCCATACAATACCGGAATGTAGAAAACGACAATTTAGGAATCAAAATAACAATTCCCAAAATAAAGTGAATCATTTAAACTTGAAAACATCCCTGGAAACGAATGCCCTTCCGGAGGATTCAGAAATATAAGCGGCATTTAACAATGCGTAACTGCTTTTTGTAATTCAAACGGAAATCAGAAAACACTCATTTTTAACTCAAACAATTCTAAACAATATTTAACCTTCCTAGTAGATACAGGTGCTACTACTACTCTCATTCAGCATACATCCTTAATTCCCTCTAAGACCTACCTTAAAAAGGACGATATTATCACCATTAGCGTTATAAACCCAAACAGCCCTATTTCCACAATAGGGTCCACAAATCTTGATCTCTCAGCGGAAGATCTCACACTTAAACCAAAAGTGCACGTCATCAACGCTGCAAAAATTTCAACTCAGTTCTACGGGATACTAGGAAACGACTTTCTCGAATCGCAACAAGCCGAAATCAATTACAAGGAGCAATATGTCAAGATACAGGACAGGAAGCTGTTCTTCAATGGACAATCTCCGCCAGAACCTCTTATCACGCTACCCCCTAAAAGCGAAACGATCATACAGATCAACGTTACCAATAGGGTAAAAGAAGGCTACACAACTCGCCGAACACATTTTACTACCTAGTGCCATGGTCACTGTGAATGATAACAAGAAGGCTTTCTGCACGGTCAACAATACCAGCGATTCAGAGGTCACCATCCTGCAACCGTCGGTAGAACTAGAGGAGTTCAAACAGCGTTACAAAGTTTATGAAGTCCGTCAATCAAACCAAAAGGTACCTCCTAGTCATACAAATAGGTTCGAGCTCCTCGACGGAAATCTGCGCCTCGGCCACCTTAACAAAGAGGAAAAAACATCCATACAGAGGATCTGCTACGATTTCCACAATATTTTCCATCTCCCTGGAGATCAGCTAACATCTACCACAGCGGTCACACATCAGATTCCAGTAACAAATACTTCTCCGATATTTACCAAATCTTACAGGTATCCTAAAATCCATGAGGAAGAAGTCAATAAACAAATAAATAAGATGCTGGAGCAAAATACCGTAGAGCTATCCAAATCCCCACGGTTATCTCCCGTGTAGGTCGTTCCCAAGAAGATGGACGCCTCTGGCGAAAAGAAGTGGAGGATCGTCATAGATTACCGCAAACTGAATGATGTAACAATAGGCGACGCATACCCCCTTCCTAACATCGAAAGCATCCTGGATCAACTAGGACAATCCAAGTATTTTACAACCCTCGACCTCGCTTCTGGCTTCCATCAAATAAGGATGTCGGAAGAAGATAAAGATAAAATGGCATTCAGCACACCGTTGGGTCACTACAAGTACAACAGGATGCCTTTCGGACTGAAGAACGCCCCGGCGACCTTTCAAAGGCTCATGAACAACGTTTTAACAGGACGAAAAATTCCACTGGTCTCCTGAAGGCATTTCAGACCTTAAAAAACGCTTTGACGAAGGAACCAATGCTCAGGTATCCGGATTTCAGCAAACCATTCATACTAACAAGAGACGCCTCTAACGAAGCAATCGGCTCTGTCCTATCACAAGGTGAAATCGGATCTGATCGACCCATTGCGTATTATTCAAGGAAGCTAAACAAGGCGGAACTCAACTACTCCACCTTAAAAAAGAAACTCCTGTCCATCGTGGATTAGGTGAAACATTTTAGACCTTATTTATTCGGTCAAAGATTCCTAATATATACTGATCACAAACCCCCTATGTGGCTGATGAACAGCAAGGACCCGTCAAGCCATTTAATACGATGGCGCCTCAAATTACTCGAATATGACTACGATTTAATCCACAAATCAGGGAGATCCAATACACATGCCGACTTTCTCAGCCGCCCTATTAATCAAGTAACCACTAACACCGAACCTAAAACCTTCGAGAAGTTTCAGGTCTTTCATCAACAAAATTTTTTGAACGTGAAGGAACCAACGAGAGACAAAACGGCAATTACACAAATTCAAAGCCTAGTAATACCACTAGCCTGCGACGCATTTGACACTAATTTAAACATAGAATATTTAAAGAAGAAGAAATTTTGCTAGCAAATGGTACTGGATATCGTCGGCCCATTATCAGAAACATAAAATGGAAACAGATTCATCTTAACCTTACAAGATGACCTCACCAAGTTCATCAAAGCTTTTGCAATGCCAGAGCACAACGCAACAATCGTTGCTATCCACCTTCTCAAATTTTGCTCCCAATTCGGATTCCCTGACAGTATATTGTCTGACCAAGGAAAGAAATTCACTTCCAAAACATTCAAGGAAATCAACAAACTCCTTTCTATCAAACACAAATTAACCAGTCCCTATCATCCCCAGACTAACGGTTCCCTAGAACGAACACATCTGACATTAAATGACTATTTCAAATGCTACGCAAATAAGGATAATAACGATTGGGACAATTATTTAGATTTTGCAACATTTTCTTACAACACTCACATTCACAAATCCACGGGTGTAACTCCATATTGTAATGTTCGTGGGTTTAACAAATTAACTTTTAAGACTCACAACGACAAAAACTATTTATTTACACTAATTATTATTAAAGGACTTAAAAACACTATTAAATTATTACTAAACTTAGGTAATTATTCTATTTATGTACACTACTGTTACTATTCACTGTTCTATTCATTTCACTTCTATCACTGTCAATTTATTTCTTAATTCACTTCTGCAACGGTCAATTTATTTCTACTCTTTCACTTCTACAACGGTCAATTTATTTCTCCTTCTTCTCTTTGATGTGCTTCGGAAGTTCAAAGCGAGCCGCACAAAAGAGGGGATCCAGACGGATGTATGGCGAGGGTTGATACCAGGTGAGACAGACGACGGTTGACCGCAACAGTGAAACAACGTATAATACACGTTGTGTTGAAATAGCCGATCTGGCTAGTTTTTGTGTTGGATCGAGATCCAAGTCTAAAAAAGACGAATAATAATAATAATAAAGAAAGAGTATTATTTATCCATTGATAATTAAGAATACATATCGACGTATTATTGCCTGGTTGAAGATTAGACCAATTCTGGAACCTCAGCGTAGTTCTGGAAGAAGGTGTTATTGAAAAGAGACATTTTATAGGGTATTTAATTCAACATTCGTACCTGTAAGTTATATTATTTGCTTTTCTTTTGTGGTTTGGGTTTTTACTTGATTTTATTTTGTGTTCTGTAGTTAGTAGTTGCCTTTTATGAATTATTATATGTTTTATGAGCTTAGAACAACTTGTTTTAATTGCACAAACATAATATTTTTATGTGAAGAACCCCTGCCGACTGAGCTAGGCACAGCATTTCGGTGCCCAACGGGGTGCGTAATATACATGTTGTTTTAAGTTCATTTAGAAAAAAAGAAATTTTAGAAGTGTGTAAATTGTTGGTTTGAAGATGGCTTCGAAAAGAAAGAATAAGAAAAGTAAGGATTACAGTCCTGATGTAGAGTATAATGTAGAAGTTAGAGATACAGAAAAAGATCAAAGGAAACAAATAATATTGTCGTCAGCAAAAAATATGGAGGAAATGCAGAGAAATATGTCTAAGTTAGCTGTTAGTGTAAAAGAAACTAAAGAGGCAAACGATGGCAGTGTGCCGCCCCAAAACTTAAGTGACGAACAGAATTGTCATACAGAAAATAAACACTATATATCGGTATTTAAAGATTTGGGGGGTGTCAATCTTATATTTACAGTGGGGGGTAACCTTCATCCGATGTTGTTCTTAGAAAAGTTAAAACGATTATTTTTCGAAGCGGGAGTTCTACCTAGAGCTCAGGTAAATTTAGCGATGAATTGTTTACGGGGTTCTGCTAGTGATTGGGCCTCTACGAAAGAAAGAACTTTTCAAAATTTTAGTCAATTTAGTGAAGCGTTTCGTAAGCGTTACTGGGGAATTGAGCACGAGAAGGAATTATTTTACGAATTAAAATTTGGTGGTCATCGGAGAGGTAGTAGGGCTGATTATATGCTAAAATTAGCTTGTCAATTATCTTTTTTAACGAATGCAACGGGAGTTTTTGGGCGATTTGATTTGATTTTTGAGTGGCGAAAAAAGGATGATATGATCAGTGAATAGATTAGGGAACTTCTGGTTTTTGAGGGATCGTAAATGAGTAAATTATTAAGTTTGTAGCATTAATTTGCTTGTGTGGCCTCCGAGGGGTCGACCCGAGCATAGCGGGAGATAATCTTTCAGCAAAAATGTTTAGCACAAAAACTTAGTTAAACTTAAAAAATAGTGGCTTGCTGTCCCACAGGCGTAACATCATGGTGGGTTTACTTTTTTTAATGTGAGTAAGAAACCCGTTATGTCATCCAGTGAATCAGAATTAAATCAGACGGTAATCGAAAGTGAGACAAAACCAAAGAGAAGAGGCAGGCCATTAGGCTTTAGAAGCAATAGTCGTTCTTCATCTAATTCAAGTAGAAGCAGTAGCACGGGGAGTTTAAAGAACTGGCTGGGGAAAAGTTTGGAAGAAAATAAAAAAAGAAAAGCCCATAAAAGCCCTGAGGGAAAAGATATAAAAAAAAATAAAATACTGAGGATAAAAATAGTAGAAAAATGTGTGAACGAAAGATGATTATAGATATGCTAGAGAAAAGATGGAAAGACGAAGAAGAAAAGCAACTAAATTTTACAACCCTCGACCTCGCTTCTGGCTTCCATCAAATAAGGATGTCGGAAGAAGATAAAGATAAAATGGCATTCAGCACACCGTTGGGTCACTACAAGTACAACAGGATGCCTTTCGGACTGAAGAACGCCCCGGCGACCTTTCAAAGGCTCATGAACAACGTTTTAACAGGACGAAAAATTCCACTGGTCTCCTGAAGGCATTTCAGACCTTAAAAAACGCTTTGACGAAGGAACCAATGCTCAGGTATCCGGATTTCAGCAAACCATTCATACTAACAAGAGACGCCTCTAACGAAGCAATCGGCTCTGTCCTATCACAAGGTGAAATCGGATCTGATCGACCCATTGCGTATTATTCAAGGAAGCTAAACAAGGCGGAACTCAACTACTCCACCTTAAAAAAGAAACTCCTGTCCATCGTGGATTAGGTGAAACATTTTAGACCTTATTTATTCGGTCAAAGATTCCTAATATATATNAAATAAACATTATGAAGAATAAAAATAAGTTAAGGCACGAAAAAGAAAAGATTTACATAAACAATGATGAGACATGATTGGAAAGACAGAATAGGAAAGAAGTAACCAGGAAGGCAAACGAAATCAAAAACCAAGAAACTGATTGTAAGATAGGACGTAACAGAATAGTGACGAACCACGAAGCGCTATATTGGAATGAAAGGCTGGAAAAGTGGTTTCGGAAGGAAAAACAGAGAAGAGAAGAAACGAGGCACAACTAACGACAACATGGAAAAAATGCAAGTGGTCTTCTGGAATGTAAGGGGATAAGCGGCCTAGATAAAGACAGGGAAAAATTAATGGAATTTGATATAATAAACTTGACAGAAACATGGATAGATAGAGAAAAAGATCACCAAATAGAAAGCAAACTAAAAAAATATGAAGTAAAAAGGATAAACGCTAGGAAGGAAAATAAAAAAGGAAGACCGAAGGGGGGGTATGGCCACTGCATATAGAAGTAAGCTACAACACACAAAAATCACAACAGAGAAGATAAATAACGAACTGATGAAAATAAACTTGGAAGTAGAAAATGAAAAGATACTTATGATAAGCGTGTACATGAGAGAAAACAGGGAAGAAAACTATAAAAAGATGACAGAAATCATAGAAGAAAACATAGAGAAGCCAATAATAATAGGGGGTGATCTAAATGCCAGAACAGCCGAGAAAGGAGGTAAAGTAGAGGATTACACAGCAACTGAACTTAGAAACTCTGATGATAAAACTTTGAATGAGGATGGAAAAAAACTAATCAAGTGGATGGAGGAGCAAGGCCTTTATATCTTGAATGGAAGCCATACAGGAAAAGAAAACTCCTGCATGACATACGTAGGACCAAAAGGCAGATCAGTGATCGACTACGTTAAAGTGAATAGAAGAGGCGAAGAAAAAATAAAAAACATGGAAATCAGGGAAGAAATAGCCTCAGACCACCTAATGCTGCAAATAGAACTGGATGTAGAAACGGAGAAAGTAGCGGAAGAGGAAGAAACAAAAGAGCTCATAATATGGAATGAAGAAGGAATCGGAGACTATAGGAATTGGTTAGAAAAAGCGGGACCAACAGATAACTGGAAAGACTTGAAATTAAAGATATCAAACGCACTGCCGGTGAAAAAAGTAAAATTAAAAAGTGATCCGTTGAAACAAAGCTGGTGGGACAAAGAGTGTCATGATATGAAGCAGGAACTCAAAGAAGCAAAAAGAAATTCTACTAGAAATGGAAATAAAATAAGCGATTTTCTGNGTTGAAACAAAGCTGGTGGGACAAAGAGTGTCATGATATGAAGCAGGAACTCAAAGAAGCAAAAAGAAATTCTACTAGAAATGGAAATAAAATAAGCGATTTTCTGATTCTAAGAAAAAAGTATAAACTGCTAATTGACAAGAAAAAGGATGAGCAGGAAATTCGGAAATGGAACAAAGCAAGGAAAGACAAATCTGGCAGAAAATTTTGGGAACTCATAAATAAACAAAGGCACAGAAGAGACAGAATAAGTGAAAAGATAAAAATGGAGGAATGGAGAAGACATTTTAAAGCGCAGATGAACGGTGTGGAGAGAGAAGTAAACACAAGAGAAACAGAGATAGAAGAAAGAGCACAAGAAGAAGAAAACGAAATAGGAATGGGAGAAATAAAGGCAGCGATACAAAGAATGAAGAAAAGGAAAGCAGCAGGAGAAGACAAAATACCAAACGAAGCATGGATCTTTGGGGAAGAAAAAATTCTAGAAGACATGCACAATGTGATAAACGAAATCTGGAACGGGAGTAAGAAACTACCAGAGGAATGGAAAGTGGGCATTGTTACACCCATATACAAAAAAGGAGACAAAGATGAGACAAAAAACTACAGGGGAATCACGCTTATGGATACCGGATATAAAATATACGCCGAAGTGCTCAAAAACAGACTAGAGAAAGAAATGGAAGCAAAAAATCTTATGGATGACACACAATTAGGATACAGGAAAAAGCGAGGCACCATAGACGCAATTTATATAGTAAAGACGGCGATAGAAAAAGAAAGAAAAAGGGGAGATATTTCTGTTTTTTGCAGACATGAAAGGGGCATTTGATAGAATTGAAAGAAGGAAAATATGGAAAGCAATGGAAGAAAAAGGCACAAATACAAGGTTTATATGAAGGGACAAAATTTAAAGTGAGAATCAGAGACGAAAAATCAGAAGAAATACACACAAAAAATGGGGTCAGACAAGGCTGTCCTCTAAGCACAGCCCTATTCAATCTAGCCTTCGTTGACTTAGAAAGCACAATGAAAAAAATTCAGACCCGAGGGGTAGTCATAGGGAAGAAAAAAGTCTGATCAGTTTCTTACGCCGATGATGTAGTACTAATGGCAAACAACGAAGAAGGAATGAGGGAAATGATAGGGAAATTCGGAAAGTACATTGAAAGAATAGGTCTAGAGATGAATACAGATAAATCAAAGATCATGAGAGGCAGAAAAGGCGGCGGAAAGACAAGAAAAATAATATTTAAATGGAATGGTGAAGAACTAGAAGAAGTGAAAGAATATAACTACTTAGGATACATCATACAACGAAATAACAGCAACGAAAGACAAATAAGAAACCTGAGAAAAAAAGCTATGGCAGTTGTAGGAAGAGTGTGGAGCATAAACGAGACAAATTTTAAAGAAAACTGGGAAAAAGAATGTTCTTATTTGAAGTATTGGTGGAAAGTGTATTGATGTATGGCGCAGAAATATGGGGTTGGACAGAATATAAAATGATAGAAAATATCCAAGATAAGTACATAAAATGGGTACTGAACCTAGACAGAACGACACCAGAATACCTGCTGAAATTGGAATCAGGAAGAGAAAAGTTAGCAAATAAAACAAGGAAGAGAGCTATAAAATACGAACAAAAAATCAGGAAAGAAGGAAGCGAACTACTGAAGGAATGCTTGAAGGTGAAGGACAAGTTTTTGGGCAGCACTGAAACAAGCAAAGCGAAAAAAGAAAAAGGAAAGAGGTCCGCAGCAGAGAAATGGAAGAAAGAAAGAAGGAGTTACATACAGGAGAAAGGATGGTCGATTAATTTCTACAACCAACTCCATGACAACAACAGAGATATATGGCTGGAAGCAGAGAAAATTGAAAAAGACCAGGAAAAGCAAAGATTGGAAGAAAAACTCAACGCTTGTAAATATGCGATAGAGTATAGGAAGTTATATTCATCGGAAAAACCAGAATACATGAAAGAGGGAGTCAAAAAGAAAAAAGAACTGGAAATGTTTGCAAGATTCAGGTTGGGGACAGAAGCGAAAGCAAATAAGTATTGGCTCCCAGATGTGGACAAACTTTGTAGGATATGTAAAAAAGAGAAAGAAACACTGAAACACATACTAGAAAAATGCGAATACACGGGAAGGGAGCAAGAGAGCTGGGTGCAACAGATCACGAAAGCAGGAGCACAAGCGAGGATGTCGAGCATTTTATGGATCACAAAGGGTAAAGAAAAACAAACGAATGAACAGCACATCAATTCAGAGTAGAAAGAAAAGAGAAAATGTCAAAAAAGAAGAAGACCACGGCACACACACACACACACACACACACACACACACACGCCGCTCTTTTGGTACCTCCTTCAAAGGTTTTCCTAAGCAACCTCAAAAAATTAACACATACGAGATCCCGAATCTGATCTTGAGCATATATCAACCATTGATAAAGGTTTACTCATAGGCATCTTTAGAAAACCTCAGCATGATGGAGTTAGGGAGATATATGTTAGGAGAGCATGCACTAGATATTTGCAAGTAGTGATTGAGCATATCTCCCGTGTCCTGTTTACTGTGAGTATGAAACAATGTTCATTCCTCGCAGAAAAACAACAATACCTAAGAAACACTACAGAGAGAGTAAAAACTTCAGAAGCAAACCAGACTCATCAACTTGGATGTCATCCGATTATAAAACAAGATGGAATCAAATATTGAAGGTCAAGGCTATGTATATTCTCATGTTGAGAATATTGCCTCAGGAATTTCATTCTCAAATAATAAGAATACTAAATCTATGAGATAATAAGATAATACTACTACCAAATAGTGTACACCAATTCTTACTGAATCCATAGTATGGTAGGAACAAGTAACGAAATCATGTCACTTGTCGAAGATTTATTCAAGGATGGCACTAGAGTGTTACATGCTGGAGAGCGAGTCATAAGAACAAAAACAGGCATGATGCAAGGGAGTTTACACTTCACTTCATCGTTCTTTCATGTGTGCTACCTTCTCACTCATAAATCCTTAAAGACTAAGTTTCTGGTATATCTGAATATAGAAGCTGAATTATGCCTCAACAGTGTGTGCTCTTCTGATGATTCGTCAACACTAGTATCATTTGTATCAGATAAGGTAAAAGCACAAATGCCGCAATATCAATTTTAACACTTCTAATGGTTCCTGCATTAGCAAGATATCTTAGCTTGTGCGATAGTGCCAAATGGTACATTAGTAGAATTGTTGTTAGACCATCTGTCAAATGGGTTTCCGCCTTATTGACTATCCTTCTTGTATCTTCGTTAATTGCCAGACAAGAGTAATATTATAATTTCTTGACGGAGCCTTTAAAATATGGTGCTCCTTTCACTGAGGTTACATGTGTGCAGGCAGCTGGGTTACTAGGATTCAATTATAACCATTATGTCACAGTTAAAACTAACCTATGTTTGCAGTCCAAGATAGTCTCCACCCTTAAAGAAGGATTTGTAGACATCACCCCCAATGGAACAATAAGCACTATTGGGATTATAAGACATGGGTCATTAGCAAAATATAGAAGATTCCAAAGAGCTTGTGAGTACTAGAGAAGATAATAGCAACACGCCTAGACGAAATGATCGAAGACCTACAAATCTTGCCAAACGAACAGTTCGGTTTCCGTAAATTACACAACACAGAGCTACAACTTCTGCTAATAGTGGAACAAATAACTACGTGCATAGACAAACGCGATTCAACCACAGCCACCTTACTGGACATCACAAAAGCGTCCGACAGAGTGTGGCACGACGGAATACTATACAAAATGCACAGTCTGGGGTTCTGTCCGCAAATCATAAAGCTAATAAGATCGTTCTTACTGAAAAGAACGTTCAGAGTCCACCTAAACGGTGAAACTTCGACGGCGAGGAACCTTAGAGCAGGGGTACTGCAGCGATCGATCTTAGGATCAAAATTATTTAACATATACACAGCCGACATTCCATGGTCACAGCAAGTTCAAGCAGCGCTTCTTGCAGACGACATAGCCTACATAGCAACGAGTAGAAATCCAAACCTGTCAGCCAAATTAGTTCAATCAGCATTAGACGAAGCGTCAGAGTGGTTCAAGAAGTGGAAAATAGAAGTCAACGCAAATAAAACAAAGGCGATCAATATCACAAGGAAAAGAGGTAGCATTCCAGATGAACTTGAAATGGATGATATGATAATGCCGTGGACAAACGAGGTAACCTACCTTGGAATTACGATAGATCAAAAGCTGACTTGGGAATCCCTCTCAGGAAAACTAAGAAATTGCTAATCTTGATAAAGAAGTTTGGCACGAGTTAAACGAGTATAATAGATGGGTTTACGTACTGCTTAAGCCAACTAATGTAACTTTTAGCTGTAGAAATTCAATGCCGGTTGCTTTAAGGTTATCACGCACTGGTTTAATTTCTATATTTAATAAATGTAAAATTTATACTAGTTCTGTAATTTTTCTTCATTGGACTACTACTACGAAAATTCTATTTACGCTATCATTCCGTCATTTGATCTTCTCTAAGATTATTGTTTTAATAGAAACGATAAATCTACATCATACCTTTATAGTTTCGATAGTATACCATTCGCAATGTCTAGCCTCGATCGTGAAAACCTGAACATAGCCAGTCATAAACTAGATCACATAAAAAAGCTTGCAGATCAATTAGACAAAAACAGTTTATTATCAAACGCATATGTATCACATGTAATCTGTTTATTTTTAAAATTTATTTGTATTTTTATTTCGTATAAATTGTATATGAGGCTAAGCCGTAAATGTATTAGAGATAGTGCGCATAACAGATGTACAATGTTCACAAATTGCTTAACTTTTAATATACGTAAAACAAAAAGGGAAAGAACAAACAATGTTTCCATTGAATTAAATGAGAAATTTTATCGGATAACAAATTGAATCCACAAAATTCTTTCTGGGATTGCTAAATTGAAACAAGAAGATAACTTATTGATCAATTTGTTTTAGGGGGAAAATGTACTGCACCTTCAATATAATTACTATGTTTATGTAATTTACCTATAAACAAGTTTTGTAATTTATCTCTCTTTTGTGATTGTAACTTATTCAAGCATTGTATCAACATGTAACTTATCTGTAATTTTAATATTTTCTTTGTAATTGTCACTGTATTGCATTGTTGTCTGTAAACATATGTGCATTAATGATCAAATAGTAACATTCCGCTGTAGACACAAGAATTGTAATTATCAAAAGTTAATAAGTGCTCAATTCGTTATTCTTAAACAAATTATTGGTTTCCCTCAGAATATTCTCAGGCTCTATTATCAACACTCAATTTCAATTTATGTGTATTTGTAAACATATTTAAGATTCAAATTTGGTAACGTCAGTCAGTTCGTCAGTCTAACTTTAATCGAAACTCTGTCCGGCCGAAATCTGTTTAAGTTAATTTCAATTGTAGGGGAAATTCGAGTCCATGATGCAGTAGATACCCCATCCTTAGAGCCCCTGGAGATTAGTCTTGATAAGGTAAAAGCACAATCAAGTTTCTGTCATTTTGAACATAAAAGACAAAGAATCATCACTAGCAACATCATCAGCTGTAGAAAAAGAAGAAATTCCATATCAGTGCGAATTAACATCGTGGGAAAAACGCCACGATGACTTCTTGTTTGCCATCCTTTGCAACAAAACTGATATGTTCATACACACAATATCTCCGAAAACACCAGGAGAGGCAGATCTTACAGTAGACGTAATAATTAACGAGGGCAACTTATTCTCAGTCATAGAGTTTGCTACAACTAGGAGTCTCAACTTGAGAGCATTGGAAGAAAAACGGCCAGTCAAACATAGACATGTATAATGGGCCATGCATACTCAAACTATCTAAACTCAGAGAGAGAGATCCAACGTCTGATCTCTTCCTGATATGCATATGTGTGTCTAGCAGAGCTGTTGCAGCAGGCCTAATGCTATCAGATGAATTAATGACAGAATTAGTGCTAAGGAAGAGAATCTCTGAAGCAATAATCCTACTAATGCAGGAAAATAGCTACAATTATCATGATGATGATCAGGAAGACCTGACAAAAATAAACAACGTTTTAATATCAATTCCAATGGTTTTCGGAACAAAGACAAATCAGATAACGAAAACAGACTATGCACACATCAATGATGAGCCAGACACACACACGCACTGGTTTAATTTCTATATTTAATAAATAATAATATATAAGGAAAGCCAAAGAAGGAAACAGAAGATTTCACACAAAAAGGGTGGTCAATTACCCTTACTTTATAACAGTGACAAAGCCAGGCATCAACACTGACAAGTTCCTCTGCACTGAAAATACCAATGCCATTGAGAGGCTCATAACAAATTGCTTCCGCACCCTAGAAACAATTGAGGGAGATCTGGAGTCACTGTTGATACAAGCAGATAGTCCCTATGAAGAGCCCACAGAGAGGGTCTCAAGAACTCAACCACACAAAAAGCACGCCTTCAATAGAGCAAACCCTAAAATATCGAGGCACGACAAAGAAGAGCTGAAGTTATATGGTATTAAAGCCAAAGGATTCATCCTTGATTTTGTGACATTGATAAGAGACAGGCAGTTGCTAACTGGAGATATGTAATAATGAACTTCATCTCTTCCAATAATTCAGTACATAATGCGTGGCAAGCTTTCAGCAAACATGAAACTCACTTTAGATCCAGATTAAAAATATGGATCATAAAACAGCAACTAAAGGCATTCATGATTATGAAACTCCCATTGTGTCAGCCCAAAATGGATACTAAGCTGGATGAGGACAAAGATCATGTTATTGGAATGATTAATCCAATCACTGAGTCATACCTTGAGTCTTTTTCTCAGTCAATCGAGATCTGTTACGAGGGATACTTTGTTGATAAGAATTCAGCATCATGGAATAATGCAGATGGCAACCTTCTTGAGAAAATCATTGAAGAAGAAATTAAATATGATCTTGTAAGAACTCAGACCACAATCCTGGAAATTATAGAAAACACGAATTTAATATAAGCTTAGTGAGAGCTATGAGTGATTCCGTGAGTCAATTGTTCCACGCACAAATGGGGCCAGATTGCAAAAAAAGGTAACAGAGGAGATTAAATTTAAGTTATGGACATTAAATATTCTGATTTAGCAACCTTGAAAGCATCTTCAAACACGACAGTGGATACATCGGGTGGTAACCCTGCGGACTTCATTTCTCGAGGGCAAACTGCAGCGGATTTTATAAAAAACGAACTTTGGCTGACCGGTCCAACATGGTTATCACAGAATAAAGAATTTTGGCCAGCAACACCCTTTCCAATCATAGATATACCCGAGAAACGCGCGACAGTTCGTCTTACAACTAAAAGTTTAAATATTAGTATTTTCAGCCGTTATTCATCATTAATAAAATTGCAGCGTACTATAGCATACTGTTTTCGATTCATTGCCAATTCGTTACATGAAGAAAGGAAATACGGTGAACTAACATGTCATAAACATCAACAGGCTATGAATAAAATAGTTTTATTAGTTCGATTAGAACAATTCTCTAAGAAAATGAGTTGCCTAAAGCAGAGTAGGGAAAATAGTCGTAGTAGACTGGCGTTATTTACATATATACCTTGCGATTCTTCCTCGTTCTCATCGTGTTACCAAACTAATTATTAAGCACGAGCATGAAAGGCAATGTCATTCAGGTGTATAAGGGACTTTAAACGCAGTACGTTATTCACCAAAGTATTCGTTGTTTTCGAGTGAAGTAAATTTCTGTAAATTATATAATGGGTTATTTGCCCAGAAGCAGTTTTATAGCATCAAAACTATTTTCAAAAGTAGGAGTTGATTTTTGCGGTCCATTTTTCATAAAGGAAAAACAGTTTGGGAACAGAAATAAAAATCAAGATGGCGACAAGTGTGGAGGCAGATAAGCGTTGTTTTAAGTGTAAAAATGATTTTGACGGAGAAAATATAGTTGGATGTGAAGGAAGATATGCAGGATGGTTTCACTTATACTGTGCAAATATAAGTGAAGTTCAGTATACAGTTATTAACGAGTGCAGGGGTATTAAACGGTTTTGTGAAAACTGCTATGAGATTAAGAATATAAAGAGCTTAGATTACAATGAAATAAAAAGCGATATTGAAAGTATTAAAAAGCTACTGATTAGCAAACCAAGAATGCGCAAATAGAAGCATCGTAAGTAAGAGTCATAAAAAATTATATGCATCAGCGTTAAAAAGTAAAACAGTCCAAACAGTCATCTTACAAGGTAAACCTGAAATGAAAACTACTGTAGAGAAAATCAAATAAGCTATAAAAAAGAAAGTGGATCCAGTTAACCTACAAATTGTTATAGAGAGTATTAAACATATTAATGAGATTGTTAGCTACTGCTTCTGTAACAAAATGATAGCGCACATTTATGTGCATGGTTCTTTTATGAAACAAGGGGTTTTCTGATAATTTCTGGGCACCTTGATTATCGTTATACAATATGATAACATAATCACAACTGCCTACAATTCCACAAAACAAGTTTCTTAGTAAAAAAAGAATCTTTACAGGCTTCCGCTATCGCCATATATATAGTCTTAGTACTTGACAAAGTGCGTTGTTTTTTACATTCATATGGAGTAACGATTCCTGAAAGTTTACAGTAGAAACCTGTGTAGGATTTCTTATCTATGGTGTTCGAGGCCCAATCTACATCAACAAAACTTTCCAATTTACAATCATCTCTGCTAAACATTAGCCCACGCGGTTAAGTTTAACTATTAAACTGGCTCATGTAACTCACACTATAAGAAATATCTGGGCGGGTTAAGACACTTAAGTACATTAACCTACCCATTAGTTGCTGATATGGGTATTGTTTACAAACAACTACACCTTTCTCTAGTTACTTTCAATGGGAGTATCAACAACATTACAGTTTGTCATATTAAATTTATTTAAAATATACAAACTTTTCTTGACCTAATGAAATACAGCCATTCACATACATTTTTACCCTCATACCTAAACATGGTTTTAATTGCCCCAAAATCCTTAATTTTAAATTTTGACATTAGATTAGTTTTTAACTCCTTAACCATATTACTACTGTTTGAAAAAATGAAAAAATCATATACAAAAATTGTTATTATGATCTGCTCCTCTTTACATTTTTTTATATATAGACATGGTTCTAACTTTGACTTAACAAAATTCAATTTTAATAAACAATCATTTACTCTATCTTTCCAAGCCCTGACTGGTCGTTTTAAACCATTAATTGCCCGATTTAATTTGAGAACACAATTTTCTTTACAATTCGAATTTGATGGGACTTGCATATACACATTTTCATGTAGGTAACCATTTAGGAATGCTGTAGTTACATCTAAGTAAGTAATTTTAAAGTTAAGTTTGACACTTAAAGCAAATAAAAGTTTTAATGTAGAGTAACGAAGCACTGGTGAGTATGTTTCAGTGTAGTCCACGCCTGCTTTTTGGATGAAACCTTTTGCGACCAGTCTTGCCCTATAACGCACACTATTATCACTTCCGTACTTTTTCTTGAATACCCATTTACACTGCACCACTCCATAAGTTTTTTTTCCTATCTACAAATGTCCATGCTTGATTGTCGTCGAAAGCCTTCAGTAATCGCCTGTTTCCGCTGTTCCTTATTGGCCCATTCATTGCAGCTTCATAACTGAATTCTTCATCGCATGATTCCAGGTTGTGAGGAATACAGAGGTTGGTCATACCATACGTTTCTACTGGCTTTCTCCTGTGCTTACTATCCGGCTCCACCTAAACTGCAGCCTCTATGATGGACTCTTCTTCAGTCATAGTTGGATGAGAATTATCTCCAGAAGTCGATAACTCACAAATATATGTTGAATTATTTAGATATGAAACTGGATTTTCTGGTAAACTGTCATCATCTTCTAAGTTTTCATCTTTCTTTGACTTTTCTTCACAATTATCTACCATTATCTGAGCTGTGCCAGACTTCGTTTTCTCCATAATAATGACATCTCTGCTCGTAGTAAGTTTTCCAGATTTTACTTATCTGGATACACAACTAAAATCAATTTGTCAGCCTCCTTATCTCATTTTTATCTTTGTATTTTGGGAACATGCACCATTACCTTACTGCCAAAAATTCTGACATGGCTTCGGTCTGGTTTCTCACCTGTCCACCTCTCAAAGCGTGTCATCATGCGTAAACTGGCGGCTGGCGTTCTATTCTTCAAGTATACTGCAGTATTAACTGCTGCAGTCAGAAAACATTTGGCGAGATCCGCTTCAAACAAAAAACATCTTGCCAGTTCAACTACAGTTTTAAGTAAATCTCCATCTCACATGAACAAAATTCACCTACATTGTCGGTTCTCAATATTTTTATCATGTTTTCTGTTTGATTCTCAATTAAGCCTCGAAATTCTTTGAAATGCTGGAACACCTGGTTCTTTTCCTTCAAGAACTAACCAAAAATCCTTTTGCTGGCATCATCCACAAATAGAAGAAAATACATTTCCAATTGACGTATTCTCCATCGGCCCGCATAAATCTGAGTGTACTACATCCAGTAGTTTTTCACTTCTATAGTTAGCTGATGGGAAAGGGAAACGTGTGTGTTTTCCCTCACAGCACACTTCACAATTCTGTATCTGTATGTCAGCTTTCTTGTCAAATGAAACTCCAACTATAACTCCTTCTTTTATTTTCTGCAAGGAATTACAATTTATATGTCCTAATCTTTTATGCCATGTTGATATAGCCGATAACGAATTCTCGAATTTTCTTGTGTTTAACTGGTACACAACATTTATGAAATTTGCTGTACCAAAAAGCTCATTAAGATGGTTGTATATCAAACAGACATCCTTTTTGAACACTACTCTATTGCCATTAACTATAAGTTGGATTACAGACAATAAGTTTGTCGTGAGATTAGGTGTGTACAATACATTCTTCACAATCACGTCATACTGAGAACTGTTTACGCATGTCGTTATTTGTGTTTCACCAACACTAACTACAGGCACCGTCGTTTAATTTGCCACAGCGATTTCTTTATTTTTGTGCATTAGTCGGTTTTGGAGTAACCAATTTTGATTTGACGTCATGTGTGCGCCTACGCCTGAATCGATGTATCAGTCTTCTGTGCTATAATAACTATTGAAAAAGGCCGCACTAAAAGCATTTACTTGTTTATTTGCTTTTAATTTAGGATACTTATTTTTGTAATGACCGATTTTCTTGCAATTATAACACCTTATTTGTTTACTGATGGTTAACATCTCATTTGATGTTGACATTTGTTTGTGGTTAGTGTTGCCTCTTTTTGACTGCTGTTGTTTTGTCCAAAATGCAGAGTCCGTTCCAGTAGTACTAACCTCCGAACACTTATCAAGTAACTCTGTTTCTATTTATTAAGTACCCCGACGTTGACATTATTACTTCCACACAATAAAATACTTGATATTTAGTAAATACGGGACTGGGCCCATAACCTAGTGAAACATGCGTAGTGATTTCGCAAAGACTAAATTTATTTTCTTATAAGACTGTAGGGTAGTAGTAGTGTAGTGTAGGTGTAGGTTAGGGTTCATTCCCGGGAATTCTCTCGAGCCAAAATCGTTGGGCTTTGTTCCCGGGAAATCAAGGTCGAGAAAAATCGAGAACTCGAGAAATCATTTACCTATATATAAATTAAATCGCCGTTTGTTGTGTTGCGTGGCAGTGCGGGCCAAAGCACAGCGGCACCCTTTGATCTCACTGCAAGCGCTCTGCGGCGTCGTTTTTATGTGTTCATTCGTGTTTCGACTCTAGCCAAGTATAATTTACGTAGTAAGTGTTTCACAGATTACGTGATAAATTGAAATCAAACAGGTAAGTCTTTTCACTTTTATTAACACATCATGGCTCTATTATTCATATTATTTTTATCAATAATGTAATCGAAATATGATCTTAAATTTTACTAGGTACGAGTACCAATTTATATTGCCAGTTGTGTTGTGTGCGTATCACATATTACTCCAAGGGCTTATTATTAATTTGAATTGCGTTTGTTATAGATTTTACCGAAACGTCACTATAACAGTAAAGATGGAAGCATCAAAAGCATGGAAATATTTAAAAAAAAATAAGGAATCTGCAAATGCGTAATGCCTAAAGGGCCCAAAAACCATTTCTTGCAAAGGTTCAAATACTAGCGGGTTGGTGAGACATTTAGCACATGTGCATAAAATCAATATGACTAAATGCGGTACCCAAGAAGAATCCGAACCTGAAGCAGCTACAAGTTCAGGTGTGAGTGCACCGAAAAAAATCAGGCCTGGGTATGAAAGTATGCAACAACAGAAACTAAACTTCAAAACTCCACCGATACAATCATTGGGTGAAATATTGGCGAGACTGGCTGCAAAAGACGGCTTCACCATAAATGGAATCACAAAAAGTGGATTCATTCGTGATTCACTTTCTGCTAAAGTATATAAACTGCCCATGTGTGTTAATGATGTTATGAACCTAATACTAAAATACTATGAGGATAAGGAAAAAGAAATGATAAAAGAGCTTTCAGATATTTGTTCGTCATGTAACCGGCTAAGTGTGAGTATTGACGAGTGGAGAAGCATACGTAACAAACGCTATTTTAGTGTTATTTGTCATACCACAGAAACAACACATTTTGGGATTAGTCTATATACCTGGTAAATGTGGGGCCGTTGAAGTAAGACAAATAGTGGAGGAACGCTTGAAACATTTTGGAGTGCCTTGGAACGCCTGGGGAGTGTAGAAGGGGAGTTCAGAAAGGTCGCTGTCCGTAGGGGGGACTATAGAGAAATAATCCTAAGAGGAGCAGGTGTTAGTGAATCTTTGATGCCGACTGCTTCTATCGAGTTTGTGGCCAAAGAGATAGGCCTATGCTTTAAAGAATTCCTAACAAGAATGGCGACATCGCCGCTTTCAAGGTCCCTTCTGTAGGATTGGGACGAAAAGTTTGATTGTTTCTGACAGAAGAGTTTCGGTAATGTAAGTAACACCGATTGACTTATCCTCAAGGAAGTGCTCGAGTTCAGTCAATTTACCTCTAATGCTTTGTGCATTCGAGGTAACTATGCGAGGATTATGTGGGTGAGCTGTATTACACATTGGTGGACGTTTCTAAGACGGCGACCAGACTTGCTACCATCGTTTGAATGATGGCCTGGATTCTTTGTTCAAGAGAAGAAGCTGCAGGGTTGTTTGGGTTTGCATTGTGTCACATTCGGCAGTGATGTGGTTGCGGCCACAGAAGGAACAGATCCAGGCGGCGTGATAGTAATTGGCCATGTGGAAGAATTTCATACAGCGGCGGCGGCATTGAGGGATGTACTTTGTGGCCCTGTTTGACTCAACTTTTTTCGGCCAAGGGGACTTTTGGCGGATTTTAGTAGGGGGGGGGGCTTTAAGGTTTTGGCTAGTGGCGCCGGTCTCTGAAAGGTGGCACGTCTTCGGTACTTATTACCTCGCTTCCCGACTTCTGTGAAGCCGTCAGCGGAAGTTGGGGGAAGATCTGTGTCGAATAATTTAGCCTGGGTGGCAAAGCAGGCACGACGTCCTCACACATTGGGGAAGAAAGGGAACTTTCGCAGTGTTGCCGTAAGAGTTCGTTGATTACAGCGAGTTTGGACGGCAGCTCGTTCACCAAGGACATAACTTCCGCAATGTAAAGTCCCTCCAAGAGTGAAGGACACTTGGGGGTTGCCATTTCGAAATGGCTGACAAATGGAGCTAACCTACCCCTGCGGGACCTAGTGTATATGGTACGAAATATGTGAATGTTAGTTTTTTTATAGTTAGTTTAATTGGTGGGGGGTGAGGGGAGTTCGGAGGGACTTTTTTTGCTCCGTCCCAAAGAACTGTTGGTTAGTTATATTTTAAATTGATTAAACTTACCTAAAACGGCTGGGCAGTGTGTTGAAATCATTTTTACAATTTTTACAATCATATTTACAATGTGGCTACTTTACTTGCCATAATCTTTTGCTTGTTCTTTTAATTGTAGTTTTATTGTGTTTGTCTTTTCAAATATTATTGTTTTATGATTGTGTAAATATTCCAATAGCTCTTTTCAATTTCGGTTTTTATTATATCTCTTCAAATATTTCTATTCGTAATACTATTCTATTATTATCATCACTATTTAAATATCTTTTCGAACTTTTCTACTAAATTCCTTATATCCGTAAATTCTATTGTCTTCTATTCAAATAATTTTATCGCTGCACTTTCATATAATCCCAGTAGCAATTCAATTTCGCATACTAACAGTTTCACGTCTATATTTCTCGTACCTTCCTAATTGTTATTCAATGATGGTTTTCTTCGGTGGTTTGGGACTAAATTCCTTTTCCTAGTATTTTTCATCTTGAGTCCTAACCTTAATCTGAATAATTTTCTCCCCTCTAAACTGTCTTCTAAACTATTTCATTTTTCTAAATTACTTCACTTATGATTTCGACCTTCGTTAATTACTACCTGTTTCTTTATAATTTGTAAGTTTGTTATTAAATGTTGTTGTTAATAAAATTGTTATTGTTGTTAGTGTTTGTTTCATTTAGTTCAATTCATTATTCATCTTCATCTGATGCAGTGCAGCTTTAATTTGAAAGATAATAAATAATAATAAATAAAATCAAAAACTATAAAAAGTTTTTCAA
>NW_020442463.1:2539507-2579500 GCF_000699045.2 Agrilus planipennis | reverse complement strand
ATATTTATACTAGGTACCTTGTCACCTCTTTTTAATATACGGTAGATACCTTGTCACCTCATATATTACGCTATCACCTCCGAAAGTGGAGGTGACATCGTTTTTCCATGCATTTTGATTTTTAACGACGTCACTGGCCTACCGGTTGAATTTGAGGTGGAGGTCAAAAGATGCAATTCTTATATAAAAATCGCGGTTTTAGTTCAATCATATATCATTGGCGCTAGTATCGCAAAGCTAGACACTGGTAATTCGTTGTCTCCTCTAATTTGCGTTGGTGTACTTGTCACCTCCATAACGGA
The DNA here is from genome assembly GCF_000699045.2 of Agrilus planipennis. NCBI lineage: Eukaryota > Metazoa > Arthropoda > Insecta > Coleoptera > Buprestidae > Agrilus > Agrilus planipennis. The sequence continues at coordinate 2,579,198 of NW_020442463.1, read as the reverse complement.
TAACGGCAACAGTGTTAAACAAAAAAAAAATGACATCAAGAGCGAAAATAATTGTAGAAATGTGTAAGAAAGTGTTTTTTTCATACTCAATTTACATAAATTGTTTATTTTTTAAAATGCGATACAAGAATTTTACAATGAATATGCTAGTGGCAAAGAGAAAGAATAGCAATTTCAGTTTTGAATTTAAATCTCGGTGCATCTGTTATAAAAGAAAACAGAAACTGTAACGCCTATTTGTTCTTAAATTACATTATCAAATTTTATTTACACAAGAACGTTGTCATTTAGAATTATAATTTAAAAATAAAAATTTGTTTACTAATCTAAACTCACAACCACAACAACAAATTACGGTGCTCTTTAAAATATTATGAGATAACTACAATGAGCTCAAGTGAAAAAATTTGTAAGCCGGGCTCTTCAAATATATATAATATATGATAATAGGGACCCCCAATTACTTCAAGCTATATAAATTAATAAAAATTAAAAAAAAAATAATTAGATATACCTAATAATATGCAGTGTTTTCACATATCAAAATTTTCTTTTGACTATTTTCTAAGTACTTAAACACTTGTTTATGCAGTCAAAACCGGTTATAACGACATGGAAGGGACGATTTATTCCTGTATCATCACCTTAGCCTGTCATACCTCTCTGCAAGTAATAATTTATTCCTATTCCTTCACCTGACTACCTACTACGTTTCTACCGTCAATTTCCGTCATCGTCAGGCTAATATCTAACAACATCAATGATAAAAGGATTAGATCTATGTAGGTAGAGAACTTCTATACATACGAGTCATAATTCTCCCAAAACACAGGATGTTCAAAGTATTAGTCCGAATTTATAAAAATAAAATGTTTTCAGAATTTTAGCAAACGTAGGATAATACTTAAAATTTTGCTGAATTAAGTTTTTTCCCACTTAATCTGAACCAGTGGGAAGTTGTTCAACAGAATATTAGGAGAAAGTATTTTTGTTATTCTAAAACTGCATAAAGACTGTTTGCCTAATTGCTTCACAGTGTTTTCGTCAAAAAACCTCTAATTTTAGACACGATTACTAATAAAGGGGAAAACAGATTTGATGGTTTAATATTATCGAGGGAAATGAATCTGTTGGGCAAAAGGATGAAGAAGACAAGGAAGGTAGCTTAAGCTCTCTGCCTGAACTAATAAGAGAAGATAAAGAAAATTGGCCAAACATTCAGGTTTATAAAATAATAGTAGCAATAATCTGACGAGTAAAATCAAAGCCACTACTAGATGATCGGTTTTCAACAATGATACGTTTGTCCCTATAGTGACTTTGATTGTGCTTGACAGATTGAACTTAAGAGAAGGAATGGAAAACTGCGAGAAAGTATGATTTGTTACCTCATGACTTTCCTTAGGAGTGGTTAAATAACAGTGATTTTTCATACTTGCCAAGTCCTCAATCTCAATGTAGTGGAAATTCAGCCATTTGTTCCAACAATATATATATATATAGAACAAGTGCCCTTTACAAAATAACCCTTCCCAGTACCAACTGAAAAATTTGGTATTTTTAAAAGTAATGAAGAAATATTCCCTCAAAAGTTTGAGAATCCAGTCATTTATTCCTCAAAAGTATATGCAGAACAATGTATGAATAACAATAAAAACTACCTCGAAACACCACTCCAAAAAGCTGTTGGAAAAAGAATACAGAAAATTATTTTATACTCATTAAGTTTTGTTACTTTTAACCTTATATTCTAGGTATATCGAAGAGAAACCTTTCATTCATTAGTTCCAGTTAAAAATTCTTAATGTATTCTAAACGTATCTCGCTGGTTCTTTGTGAAATGAAACAGTTCTGCTTTTGTTATTTAGAAATTTATCCCAATGCATATTTCTGCATTAGACTTTTAGCCATTAAAAGTCACCTACAAATTTTATTTTCATGCAATTAATTACTCTTGAATATTAGATTAATTGAAAATATTAATAGTAGAAAAGCGTGTTGTATCGGACTAACNCATATCAGTACTTTAGGTTTACTTTTATTTATTTTCATACAGTACTGATCTGTCAGTACCGCTTCAATTTTATTTAAAGCTATCTCTAAGTCCTCCTTGCCAGATGCTAATATTGCTATATCATCTGCAAATCTAAGCATACTAATCTTTTGCCCTTGCACATCTATCCCTACAGTTGTACTGTCTTTAATGAGGTTGATGGCGTCTTTGATGTATATATTTCCAATGTCGGGTTATTTTTTAATAATTTTGTAAGTACCTACCGTTTCCGTGATATTTCGATTCATAAAATGTTTTATTAGAAACTTTACAACTTTTACTGTCTAATATGTAATAAGAACTCTTCAAATGGATCCTTCGTTTTTACAATAGCTGTGTAGCGGTATCTAACGAGACCTTGGAATCGAACACACCACCTAAGTAAATTATGATTTAACCGCTGAAGTCGAGGATTGTGAAGTGGGTTCCAATTAGGGTTCATTCCCGGGAATTCTCGATTCGAGAATTCCCGGGAAATCGTTGGGCTTTGTTCCCGGGAAATGAAGCTCGAGAAAAGTCGAGAACTCGAGAAATCATGTACCTATATAGAAATTAAATCGCTGTTTGTTGTATTGCGTGGCGGCGCGGGCCAAAATGCAGCGGTACCCTTTGATCTCGCTGCAAGCGCTTTGCGGCGTCGTTTTTACGCGTTCATTCGTGTTTCGACTCTAGTCAAGTATAATTTACGTAGTGAGTGTTTCACAGATTACGTGATAAATTGAAATCAAACAGGTAAGTCTTTTCACTTTTATTAACACATCATGGCTCTATTATTCATATTATTTTTATCAATAATGTAATCGAAATATGATCTTAAATTTTACTAGGTACGAGTACCAATTTATATTGCCAGTTGTGTTGTGTGCGTATCACATATTACTCCAAGGGCTTATTATTAATTTGAATTGCGTTTGTTATAGATTTTACCGAAACGTCACTATAACAGTAAAGATGGAAGCATCAAAAGCATGGAAATATTTAAAAAAAAATAAGGAATCTGCAAATGCGTAATGCCTAAAGGGCCCAAAAACCATTTCTTGCAAAGGTTCAAATACTAGCGGGTTGGTGAGACATTTAGCACATGTGCATAAAATCAATATGACTAAATGCGGTACCCAAGAAGAATCCGAACCTGAAGCAGCTACAAGTTCAGGTGTGAGTGCACCGAAAAAAATCAGGCCTGGGTATGAAAGTATGCAACAACAGAAACTAAACTTCAAAACTCCACCGATACAATCATTGGGTGAAATATTGGCGAGACTGGCTGCAAAAGACGGCTTCACCATAAATGGAATCACAAAAAGTGGATTCATTCGTGATTCACTTTCTGCTAAAGTATATAAACTGCCCATGTGTGTTAATGATGTTATGAACCTAATACTAAAATACTATGAGGATAAGGAAAAAGAAATGATAAAAGAGCTTTCAGATATTTGTTCGTCATGTAACCGGCTAAGTGTGAGTATTGACGAGTGGAGAAGCATACGTAACAAACGCTATTTTAGTGTTATTTGTCATACCACAGAAACAACACATTTTGGGATTAGTCTATATACCTGGTAAATGTGGGGCCGTTGAAGTAAGACAAATAGTGGAGGAACGCTTGAAACATTTTGGAGTGCCTTGGAACGCCTGGGGAGTGTAGAAGGGGAGTTCAGAAAGGTCGCTGTCCGTAGGGGGGACTATAGAGAAATAATCCTAAGAGGAGCAGGTGTTAGTGAATCTTTGATGCCGACTGCTTCTATCGAGTTTGTGGCCAAAGAGATAGGCCTATGCTTTAAAGAATTCCTAACAAGAATGGCGACATCGCCGCTTTCAAGGTCCCTTCTGTAGGATTGGGACGAAAAGTTTGATTGTTTCTGACAGAAGAGTTTCGGTAATGTAAGTAACACCGATTGACTTATCCTCAAGGAAGTGCTCGAGTTCAGTCAATTTACCTCTAATGCTTTGTGCATTCGAGGTAACTATGCGAGGATTATGTGGGTGAGCTGTATTACACATTGGTGGACGTTTCTAAGACGGCGACCAGACTTGCTACCATCGTTTGAATGATGGCCTGGATTCTTTGTTCAAGAGAAGAAGCTGCAGGGTTGTTTGGGTTTGCATTGTGTCACATTCGGCAGTGATGTGGTTGCGGCCACAGAAGGAACAGATCCAGGCGGCGTGATAGTAATTGGCCATGTGGAAGAATTTCATACAGCGGCGGCGGCATTGAGGGATGTACTTTGTGGCCCTGTTTGACTCAACTTTTTTCGGCCAAGGGGACTTTTGGCGGATTTTAGTAGGGGGGGGGGCTTTAATGTTTTGGCTAGTGGCGCCGGTCTCTGAAAGGTGGCACGTCTTCGGTACTTATTACCTCGCTTCCCGACTTCTGTGAAGCCGTCAGCGGAAGTTGGGGGAAGATCTGTGTCGAATAATTTAGCCTGGGTGGCAAAGCAGGCACGACGTCCTCACACATTGGGGAAGAAAGGGAACTTTCGCAGTGTTGCCGTAAGAGTTCGTTGATTACAGCGAGTTTGGACGGCAGCTCGTTCACCAAGGACATAACTTCCGCAATGTAAAGTCCCTCCAAGAGTGAAGGACACTTGGGGGTTGCCATTTCGAAATGGCTGACAAATGGAGCTAACCTACCCCTGCGGGACCTAGTGTATATGGCACGAAATATGTGAATGTTAGTTTTTTTATAGTTAGTTTAATTGGTGGGGGGTGAGGGGAGTTCGGAGGGACTTTTTTTGCTCCGTCCCAAAGAACTGTTGGTTAGTTATATTTTAAATTGATTAAACTTACCTAAAACGGCTGGGCAGTGTGTTGAAATCATTTTTACAATTTTTACAATCATATTTACAATGTGGCTACTTTACTTGCCATAATCTTTTGCTTGTTCTTTTAATTGTAGTTTTATTGTGTTTGTCTTTTCAAATATTATTGTTTTATGATTGTGTAAATATTCCAATAGCTCTTTTCAATTTCGGTTTTTATTATATCTCTTCAAATATTTCTATTCGTAATACTATTCTATTATTATCATCACTATTTAAATATCTTTTCGAACTTTTCTACTAAATTCCTTATATCCGTAAATTCTATTGTCTTCTATTCAAATAATTTTATCGCTGCACTTTCATATAATCCCAGTAGCAATTCAATTTCGCATACTAACAGTTTCACGTCTATATTTCTCGTACCTTCCTAATTGTTATTCAATGATGGTTTTCTTCGGTGGTTTGGGACTAAATTCCTTTTCCTAGTATTTTTCATCTTGAGTCCTAACCTTAATCTGAATAATTTTCTCCCCTCTAAACTGTCTTCTAAACTATTTCATTTTTCTAAATTACTTCACTTATGATTTCGACCTTCGTTAATTACTACCTGTTTCTTTATAATTTGTAAGTTTGTTATTAAATGTTGTTGTTGTTAATAAAATTGTTATTGTTGTTAGTGTTTGTTTCATTTAGTTCAATTCATTATTCATCTTCATCTGATGCAGTGCAGCATTAATTTGAAAGATAATAAATAATAATAAATAAAATCAAAAACTATAAAAAGTTTTTCAATAAAATTTGATGGATACCAAATCAATAGCTACACTTTACCTGTTGGATTTATCCCATTATGATTTGCAGGAAAAGATTGACAAACTAAATTAACTGGATTAGTTTGTTGTTCATTGGCATAATTCAGAACACTGCCACATAAAACATAGCAAAATATTATTAATAATTAATTTAGGCACAATTATGTATAATGACTCTTATTACATGATGATTCTTCCTTTTAGGTCAAAAAGCTATATATATATATATACGATTTGTAACTAAATCGTACATTTTTAAAACCAGCAAATTTATTTGAAAAAATGTCTATGAAAGTAAAACTTGTCAAGTTGAAATCTAATTGGAAGCTGATAATGACCGGGAAACAAATAATATGGCGACAGAAATCTCAATACTTCTGGTTTTAATTTAGTGAATATAAGACACTATTGTCTTTACGTCTATGAAAAAGTGGCAAACATAATATTCTTTAGAAAGAATAAATCTAATGTCTTGCAGGTACAATGATAACTGTATGTATATATGACAACGTCCCCTTGTCACCTCATAAATTACGCTATCACCTCCGAAAGTGGAGGTGACATCGTTTTTCCATGCATTTTGATTTTTAACGACGTCACTGGCCTACCGGTTGAATTTGAGGTGGAGGCCACAAGATGCAGTTTTTATATGAAAATCGCGATTTTAGTTCAATCATATATCATTGACGCTAATATCGCAACGCTAGACACTGGTAATTCGTTGTCTCCTCTAATTTGCGTTAGTGTACTTGTCACCTCCATAACGGCAACAGTGTTAAACTAAAAAAATGACATCAAGTAATTCAATCATTTGGTAGTTTTGCCTGGAAAATTTTCCGGGAGTTTTGAAAAATGGTAATTTTATAGATTTTGAGGTGCTCATTCTGAATTTCGACTCATTTTACGATAAAAATAGTCATATACAAAATGAAACTAGAGACAATTGCCTACAAGTTTTGTATCTACCTTTTTTTCATAAAGTCAATAGTTTTTGCGAACGAACGCCGCAAAGTATATTCCAACGCGTGTTTTGGTCATTACTCATTATCCATGCAACCTATGGCATTTAATTTTCACTGGTTATATTTATGAATTATACTGCGATACAACATCAGCATTATTTCACCAAGGAAAAATGAAATTTATTAATGTGCTCCGAACTGTTTTTATTGTAAAATGAGTCGGAAAGGAGATATCAAAAAACTGCTTTTTGACGCCAAAAATACGAGGTGGCAAAGTCGAAATTCGGAAAGAGCACATCAAAATCTATAAAATTACCAATTTTCAAAACTCCCGGAAAACATTCCAGGTAACCACTATTTTTCGAACCAAATGACTAAAGAGCAAAGATAATTGTAGAAATGTGTAAGAAAGTACCCCCATACTCAATTTACATAAACTGTTTATTTTTTAAAATGCGATACAAGAATTTTACAATACATCTTTGACCGCAAATAGTAATAATTACGCCGCGGGAGAGGAGTTGCACAATAGCAAAAGGGTAGGGGACCAAACAGGAATGCATTTTTCGTTAGGTAACGAAACAGGAGTATAATACATAGATTTAGGTAAAGGTTTATGAGGTGACGAAACAGGAAATTACAGAAGGAACCACTTATTTTTGGGTCGTAATAACCGGTGATGTTTTTGAGGTACAAAATTTCTGTAAAAAAATCGGTATGTCGTTTTAAGCTATATCGTTGTAATCGGTTCTAACTGTAAATTAAACCATAATTTTGCAACAAATTTGTGGAGACACTTGGGGTTATTGTAATAGCTAATCTTGCCAATAAGCAACATCATGTGATGAGTATAACTTTAATCAAGCAACGTTTCTACCGTCAATTTCCGTCATCGTCAGGCTAATATCTGACAACATCAATGATAAAAGGATTAGATCAATGTAGGTAGAGAACTTCTATACACACGAGTCACAATTCTCCCAAAACACAGGATGTTCAAAGTATTAGTCCGAATTTATAAAAATAAAATGTTTTCAGAATTTTAGCAAACGTAGGATAATACTTAAAATTTTGCTGAATTAAGTTTTTTCCCACTTAATCTGAACCAGTGGGAAGTTGTTCAACAGAATATTAGGAGAAAGTATTTTTGTTATTCTAAAACTGCATAAAGACTGTTTGCCTAATTGCTTCACAGTGTTTTTGTCAAAAAAAGTCTAAAATAATTGCCTGAAATAAAAAATAATTACCCTCACACTTAACTTGCTTATAATAAAAAACCTTCAAACAGCTGAGATTCCAAATGCGCGTTTATCTTTATTTCAGTCGTTATACAAAAGTTCTTCAATGAAAACGAATTGCAAAGCTTGTGAAAAAAAAAAATAGAATTACAACTATATTTAACAACTTTGCAATCAGTTTACATTGAAGAAGCCTTCTTCGGAAAAATTATTAACTGTCAAAATTTTACAACTTAAACTCTAAACGATGCAGCTTTTGTTTATAATACTGTACGTTTAACAGGAAAATTCGACATGCATATATGTTTACCAGAGTAAGTGCATAAGATTACTAAACGTGCAAAACTTAAGGGCTCTACTACGTATACAAAATTTAAAGTAACTTATTGAGGAGAAGCAGGGAATTGTAGATGAACATTTCTATTTGGTTGTTTAGTAAACTCTGCTTATGATTGAAAGTTTTTTTTTATTTTAAAGAAGCTTTATATAATAAGCAGAATTTAGAACAAACAAATAGAAGTGTCGACCTACAATTCCTTCCTAATCCTGTATAAATGATCTTAACTTTTGTATTTTTAGTAACCCCTAAGTTTTAAACGTTTTTTAATTTTACGTATATGGCCCCATCGGCTGAAACATATGTCGAGTTTTCAAATAAATCCTGTAAAACGTATATTTTGTTAGATATTTTAAAGACACAGAAGTAAATTTTCTTTATTCCAAGTAATTTTTTATTAAAATCGTAAACTCATTCAAAATACCTTTCTTAATGCTACATTGAATTATGGATGCCGTTGTATACTGTTTTCGGAGTTATTATATTTTTAAGCTGTTGTGGGGTTTATACTTCCTTGACGTTTATCTAGCACCAGTGGCTGGCATTTTCAGACATTGTAGGCAACTCATCGTGGAGAACAGACTTCTGAAAATCCCAGCCACTCCTACTGAAAAAAACGTCAGGAAATAATAAATACCCACAACGGTTTAGCACGAATACTATGAAAATGGTTAGGATCTGTCAATCCGGAACTATTCAGATCTGAAAGCTCACACACATCTGTTGTATGTGGTTAATCATTTCAAATTCGCATTTCTTATAACAGGACAAAATGATACATACTAACATGGTTAGATGCAAGTTTTGATAAAACGCTGTATAAGGAAATCAAAGCAATAGACACTGTGTGGGGCTGTAAATAACAATAAAAACTACCTCGAAACACCACTCCAAAACGCTGTTGGAAAAAGAATACAGAAAATTATTTTATACTCATTAAGTTTTGTTACTTTTAACCTTATATTCTAGGTATATCGAAGAAAAACCTTTCTTTCATAAGTTGCAGTTAAAAATTCTTAAATTTCTTACTCTTGAATATTAGAATAATTGAAAATATTGATGGTAGAAAAGCGTATTGTATCGGACTAACTAGTAATTCCTTGTTACCTCCGGAAATGCGGCAACACAGCGGAAGTATCAAGAACGCTAACGTGATTGTTTGTATATATGCATATATATACTTTTTCAAAATAAGAATTTGATTCCCCTCTGTACAAAACCTGATTCTTGACCTTCCCCTCATCTCAAATATACTTTTAAATTTTATTTAATTTGTTTGATTGACCCGGAGGTCAGGTCGCCCCTACGGTATGGCGGAGGAGACAAGATACCATTTATCAATATATATATATATATAGTTACAGTTACGTACACAGACACAATAAAGAGAAGGCAAAAGAAGACCTTTCACCTATTAAGAAACGTCACTTCTATATTACTAAAAACTGTATAAAAACTCGTTGTTTTAAAGTTATAGTGAGAATCAATATTATACTGTTATAATGTTAGTTTCTTTACGAATCAATAAATAAAAGTGCAACTTCAGGTGTTTTTATCCTTTAAAAAAACACGATTGCTGTTGACGAACCTTTAACTGGCGCTGCGAACAGGATCCAAGAAGAGTTCCTCTAGTACTAATCACCCAGTAAGTACTTGGACGTTTGTGAATCTTGGGCATCATTCCTTTATCTGGGATCGAAGGAACCAACAAACAACAGAAGGATCTCTCAACACGGCGATCTCCGTATTGAAGAAAACAACGCTTGTTCGTCATCGATATTTGGATCACCTTCACGGGAAGTAGAGGTACTGTCCTTTTCTTGGCTTATTGTTTAGTTGTACGAAAATTTTGTGGTATCATTTATGACAACACCTTTAGAGCAACAATTGTTAGAATCTTTAAAGGAAATCGACATGAGTATCAGTCAAGATCAATTTAAATTTGGGTTCGACGTAGATAAAATGTCAGTTCCTTTTTATGAAGGAGGCTCTGACAACTTTAGGTTCTTTATTCAAAAAGTATGATGATTTCACATTTCTCTACGACTGATAATTTTTTAAATGAAATGCTTTTTAATTTTATTACAGGTAGGGTATGTGGAAAAGCTCGCTCCATTGTAGTTTCAAATAAACCAAAAAATTGGGCAGAATTCAAAACCTTGTTAATGAATAGATTCGGAGACCCACGTTCCGAACAATTTTTGTTTTTAATTCTTTAAACTCCTGTTATCAAAAACCCAGTCAAACATACGAACAATACGCAGAAGAAATAAAAAAAAAACGACTTAATTCTGTTAAGGAACTCGTACAATTAAACGAACAATCACATGTGTTAATTCAGAGTAAGCTTCAATTCTATAATGAAATTGCAAAGAAACCGTTTATAGCTGGTGTTAAGGAACCATATCATACGCATTTCAGGTATATACTCACTTTAGATTTAAACTCATGCATACTTAGTTGTAGAAACTACGATGACCAAGAAAAACAAACTAATTTTCTTAATTCTATGCGACTTAGGGAACACAAACCTAAAACAAATCCGATCCCTTTTAAATAACCTATCTAACAAAATCAATCACATACACAATTTACGCAATTCCCTACCTACTCTAGACCAAAAACTAACTTTCCTACAGGACCTATCCAAATGCCCCAACCAATTCCCATAAAACATAATTTCCCATCTAATAAACAAGAACTAAACCAAAAACTAATATTTCCCAAAACCACAATCAAAATAAACCTAAAACCAATTATCCCATTCCCATGTCCATAAGCACCCGAAACACCTTCACACCTAGACATAATTACGGACAGAGACAACCAACAAACCATTTTCAAAATTATGGACAAAAGTCAAACTTCCTTGTCGAAGAATTACATAATAACCAAAATTTTGATGAAATTAATTACGACTATGAAGATAATAATGTAAATTTTAATAGTAGTAATATTGATTGTAGTGATAGCTTACATGATAAGAAAAATGAAAAATTTCAAAAAATTTGGCCTAGGAAACCCCAATACATGGTAGATATAAATACTCTTTTAAATCAACCTAAATTATCATTTATATTTTCAAAACAGATTCAAATGAAAATTTTAATAGACTCTGGTGCTTCTTCATCTATAATTAATCCAGATATGGCATACAAATATTTTTCTGATTTTATTTATTCCTGTCAATTTGAGGTAGTTACATTCCATAAAACAGTTCAAGGCACGCATGCAGTTAAAATACCATTATTGTCCGAATTTGGTGAATGTCAAGAAATTGAGTTTTTAAGTATTCTGTGGCATTCTAAGTATGATTGTCTTATAGGTAATAAGGACTTAAAAACATTAAACGCTACTTTAAGTTTTGAAAATAAAACATTAAAAACATCTAATAAGATCATTAAATATCAAGAAAATGTAAATGAGTTACTTTCAAAAAGAAAACAATTAACATTAAATTGTAATAATTGAAATGTCTTAACCGGTCAGGTCATTAAAAAAAATGAAATCATTCCCGAAGGTATATATCATGTAGAAAATTTTGAAACTACTTTGCCTTTACCTCGTGTTTGTAAAATAGAAAAATATAATTATCGGTATAAAAAAGGTAAAGAAAATCAAGTTGCTGATGCACTAAGCCGTATAGAGCTATAAACAAAAGAAGCGACACCCGTTTTAGACACTAACGAAGATGGCAATTTGGAAGTTAGCTCTCTTTTTCCTGAAATTGACCCACAAGACGAATTACAACCCAATGAACTCGACGAAATAATAAATGAAACACTTGACCTATCCATACAAAGAGACTTTAATGAAAATGATACTGTACATACTAATGCTGAAGATAACACTTCATTTACGTTACTCATTTCAGAAAAAGTCCTTCAGTCTTTTACTAATTCTATAACTCTTAAATATTCCGATTCTTTTAATGTCAAAAGATTTTAAACAATGTAAATTTGACGTAACTATTAGAAAAGGTAATGAATTACAACAAATAACTAATAAATACATAAAATAAATANTCGGCGATCGTCTCTTCTTTTAAACACTCTTTTGTTTACTTTCTGGAACCTTCTGGAAACATCCGGATAGTTTATTTTTTCTTTGAACTGTTTAACTGCTTTCCCAGAACGCAGGTACGACACACACATTTACAAATACGGTGCGCATGAAGAAAGGCGCCCGCAGCTAGTCAGCGAATCGATAAGCCGCTCACGCACAGTGTGCCGAATCACACACAAACACACGCGTGCTCGCTACAATACTAATGCTGAAGATAACACTTCATTTTACATTACCCATTTTAGAAATAGTCCTTCAGTCTTTTACCAATTCTATAACTCTTAAATATTATGATTCCTTTAATGTCAAATGAAAACAATATTTAAAAGATGTTAAACAAGTTAATTTGACGTAACTACCTATTAGAAAAGATAACGAATTACAATAAATAACTAATTTTATAAAAGAATACATAAGACCCGACAGTTTATGTGGTATTCATTTTTATGATGAAGAGATTGAAAATCATTTTGTTTAAATTTGTCAACATTTATTCAATGATAAGGTTAGATTCAGAAAATGCACTAAGTCATTACCAGTTATCACTATTAATAGATTCAAAGAATTTTTAGATTCATATCATAATATGCATTTCTCAAATCTTTGCTATTTACCAAAAATGAAAAATTACATTACTAATCACATCAATCAGTGTACCCGTTGTCTTGAAAATAAATACGAAAGTCATCCCTATAATAATTTGTTTAAAGGTCCCCTTATAGCCAAAAGACCATAAGAGCATTTATTTATCGACACATTTTCTATTCAGTTTAACGAATCTTTTAACAAAACTTTTCAAACGTTTAAAATAGCCTGACCATTCACCCGCAGGTAATTTTTGTCGCGACCCTTCACTAACCATTTTTATGATAGTCCGGTAAGTTCGAACTCGCAGTAATCCCTTAAATGATTTGTTGCTTTATTTTACGTCTTCAAGGACTATTTCGCTCGTTCATTTCGTATTATTTTTTTTTTTTTGAGTTTACCGTAAACCTAAAATGCTTTCCTCTAGAGCAGTCGTTCATTGTCACTCGAACAAAATTTCAACCTATAAACTACCTATAATCACTTAATTGGAATTATAGGCAATTGATAACAACTCAATTCCACGCCGAGTTATGTTGATCAATTAACATATGGTCCTTCGAGCCCGATTTTAATCCGTTTACATCATTTAAATTGCATTAACGAACAATTCACAAGTAACGAACATTGATCTCAAGTTGCTTACTATTATTGAATGAAAAATCGAATCCAAATGCAGTGACAAATTAACAAATAAGACTATAGTGATCAGCGTCATCCACGGCTCACCAGCAGCGTTATCCACGGCTCACCAGTAGCGCTATCCACGGCTCACCAGTAACACAGTCAAGATCGGCCGGTAAGCTCGTTATATTCATACCGCCAACCCCTATTCTTATCCTCTATCTTTCAAAATGACTGACGTCGCCACTCTTAAAAGCCTACATCATAAACGTGCAGCGATACATCGTGCGTTAAGTAGCTTCATAAAAATTATCAACAGCTGGGAAAACATCCCTGACTCTCGTGATCCTGACTATCTGCAAACGTCACTTGAGATATTAGAATTAAATTTTGCAAAATTATATAACATACAACCAGAAGAAATAGAAAAAAGAGAAGAATACGAAACTTTTTATAACAAGGTTAAAGGCAAGGCTAGAAAATTCTTAGGAGAATTCAATACAACAAATTTACCAGCAAGAAATCCCATATAACCGGCACTTCCTGAAATTATTCAACAAAATAATGAACTAAGTGTCAAACTACCGACAGTAACGCTTCCGACCTTTAGTGGGGCTGTTGAAGAATGGCCAACTTTCATTGACAACTTTACAAAGGTCATTCACGATGAACCTCGTTTACCTGCGATACGTAAATTTCAATATTTGAAGTTATCATTAAAGGAAGGCGCCGCCGCAACCATAGATTCTCTTAAAATAACCGAGGAAAATTATGAATTAGCATTAGACACGTTAAAAAAGAAGTACGAATGTCCGCGAAAAATTATGAGAAAACACTGGGCCATACTACGCGATTATCCAAAACTCGCCAAAGATACACCAATCGCGTTGAATAAATTCTTAACCACATTCAATCTTCACATACAAGCACTTAAAAATATGGACGCTCCAGTTGACCAGTGGGACTTGCCGCTTATTGAATTAATTTTATCAAAAATTAGCACAACTACTGCCTGGCATTGGGAACTATCATTAACTGATAAATCCACGCCATCTCACAAGCATTTGACAGACTTTTTAGAGAAGCGAGCAAACTGCACAGATTTTAATGTATCGCATCAACTTAAGCAAAATAATCCACGTTGTTGTACCTGGTAGGAAAGTACGTGCAAAATTTGTTCCACGAAACCCAGGCTCGTCGAACGCGGCCGACCGGTATGCTTACATACCTTCTTCCCTTATCAACCCTTCCGACAAGTTTCACCGTTACCAACAACAACCCCTCCATGAGGCATATTTCGAAAACTAAACTTTATTCAATTCTTTTATCGTTAATATTTTCTTTTCTCATTCACTGGTTTTTGTCCAGATTTCTATTTATTTTCTCTATTAGTGTAATAGACCGAACCTGTGCCTGAGAAACAATCGAGTCGTTCAGTGCTCGTTTAGTGGCAATTAACCATCATCATTCCAAGAAAAAGCAAAAAGACGTCCATCAACGAGTTGAAAGAAGACACCGCACTTCTTAGAGTGCATTATAAACACCAAATGTCGCCCAATCCCGAAAATCCAATTCAATTCATAACAACGCAATTGGAACTCCTTCTACAACGAGTCCTGACCACTACGCAGACAATACCACCGGCTCCGTCTTTCAATGGTGATCTCACCGTAGATCCCAAGGAGTTCTTGAACGATTGCCGAAGTTATTTTCATAAATACCGCATCGAGGATAACAACCGCCTTCCCTCCGTTACCAGAGAACTGAAGGGAAACACAGCGGTGTGGTGGAGACCTTACGAGAAATTCCAGCTGCAATGGGAGGATTTCGAAAGTAGGCTGTTAGGGAAGTATAACAGTCCCGAGGTCCTAACCTCTCTAACCGCTCAACTGTACGGGCAAAAGCAGGGGAACTAGAATGACACCGAGCTGTTCCTCCTGAACAAGTTACAGCTCCTACAACGGTTGGAACAGATGAAAACCGAAGAGTCGTCTATTCAGCTACTAACCAAGCTCTTGCGGCCTTCCAGTCGTATTTTCCTACGAGCTCCAAAACCGCAGACCCTGGATGAACTTCTCGAAAGAGCCTCAGGGATAGACCGCGATCTCGCGAATACTCCCGCCGCCGCGCCTGTTAGCCAGCGAGAAGAGACAAAGACATCGTTGAACGCTCCGGAAACGCAATCTCCACCGACGTTGCCAAAATGTCATTTCTGCCCTGAAAGGCATTTTCATTGAGACTGTCCGGTTCTGCAAGACAGACGATCAAGCCAGGCCCCTACGTCATCGGGAAACTGGAGACAGCCCGAGGGGAATCCTGCCCAACCCACTCATCCAAGGCAATAAGAGCCTGCGTTAATATGCTGGAAAATATAACAATGCCGAAAATACGCGTGGAAGTTGAAGACCGTCCTGTGCAAGCCTTAATCGATATTGGAGCCTCCCATAACTTTATGAAAGCCAGTATCCTGAAAAACTGTTCCCAAATTAACAGTAGCAACGACACCGTTCAACTCGCCAACGGAAGTAAGATGGAAACCGCTGGTGCCACAACTGTTCGTGTCCGCATCGGTGACATTGAACAAGACATTCCAGTCCTTCTCGCCCAAAACCTAAAAGAGGACTTCGTTTTGGGAACCCAATAGCTGACAGACAACCATGCCACCTTCAACTTCGAAAGAAGGTACATACATTTCGGTAAAGGTATAAGGAAAACAGTCTATTGGATCCAGAGTAACGACCCGCATCGCGAAACTTCGAACGTCGACCTCGATCAATTGACGCAACACTTACCGGCCAAATTTCAACAAAAATTCTACGAGTTGGCAGACAACTTCAGAGAAGTTTTCTATAAACAAACCGCTCCGTCGCAGACTACGCAGCACGTTATTTGCCTCACCTATTCGGAACCGTTTCGTCTTTCTCCGTACCGGTACTCCGAGGCGAAGAAAACCATCATACAACAGCAGGTCGAAGAAATGCTTAGGGATGGGGTGAACCTTGCAGCTCTTCGTACAACTCGCCCGTGGTAATCGTTACCAAAAAGACCGGCCAACCTCGGTTCTGCGTGGACTTTCGCCGTCTTAATTCCATTACTCAAGACGAAGTTTCACCATTACCAGCAATCCATGAAACCCTTAAGGAAATTGGAATATCTATTTTTTTTTTATTTTCTATTTATTTCTTTACTTATTTCCCACACGTTAAATTCTATCTTTCCTTCAATTTCTGTTTTTTTTTTTTATTTTCTAGTTATCGTACCGACTTGCTCTTTTTTTTAACTCCTAGATTTTCGAGTATGCCACGTTCGTTCCCAGCATCATTTTTTTCATTTTTTTTTTCCTAAGTACCCGTTATCCCGCATTTGTTCATTCTTTAACCAATTTTACCCCACTTCCTCACCCCACCTTCAACCCCTTTTCATTACCTCAGGTCGGTATAAATACTGGTCCCAGCGCAACCAGAAATCATCTGTGACATTCCACCCACCAGCGGCAAGGGAGAGAAAGATCATAACCTCCGATCTACTAATCATCATCTGTTTTTTTTTTGTGTGTTATTTCGCCTATCTCTGACATTCCATCCACCAGAGGCAAGAGAGAGAGAGATAGATATATTTTGTTTCTTTCGTATCGAAGTTTTGTATATATATGTTGTATAGTTTCATTGTGTGTGTGCTTGTCGGGGTTCTTTATATTGTATATTTTCATTGTGTGTGTGCTTGTCGATCTATTTTTTATATTCTATATTTTCTATCTGTTATTGCATGCGTGCTTGTATATTTCCATTATGGTATTGCGTATGTGCTTTTCTGTTTTTTTTATACTCTATATTTCCATTTTTGTATGTTGTGTGCGCTTGTATATCGAAGTAGTGTGTGGTGTCCGAACTTGTCATTTTTATTATTTTTTTTGTATATGTTTAATTAGTGTTCATATCGCGTAATAACAATAAACTTAGTGCACCGATAACGTGTCGTGTTTTGTTTATTGTATCAACGTAATGATAATCTAAGGTACAAGAAATCTAATTCCTCTGGCACTCAGGCATGACGTTTAATCCATCACTAAATTCATCGAAGAAATCAGGTTTACGTGTTGTTTGCTCTCAAGAACACCCAATATATCGTTGCGACTATTCGATAGCTGTCAGTCGAAGAAGGACAAAAAATGGCCACTAATCTCTCGTTATGTTTTAATTGTCTCGGTCAAAGACACGGAATGCGCGAATGCTTATCTAATAGTACTTGTCGCGAATGCAAGGGTAACCCACACTGCGTGCAACGAGCAGTCAGCTCTCTAATATGGTTCCTCTAATCTGTTATCATCGCAAGAAGAATGTTTTCGGGATGCGTGAAATAGTCGTTTCTTTGGATAACAGGATCTATAATCTTTCTGGCAGGTATCTGGAGGCCATGATAATGTTAAAAAGATGACGGGTGCCATCTTTGCATGACGGTTTGGTCTTAATTAAAAACCAGGAAGGTGCATAGTTCATTCATGTGAAGCAAACAGATTATCGACTGAAGTGGTTTTTGTTGTTTTTTCTCAAGCAGTTTAATAATTCCACCATACTTCATGTGTTAATATTCATTCCGTCACAACCAATGGCCATAATATTATCTTGGGAAATTCCTTTATTTAACAGAAAACCTGTTATCGCGGTTTGTATTCCTTTAGCTGTACCAACCTCAGGTACAACGTATCCCATGTAAGTAGATCCCGGTTCTTGCATAAGTGAAACATGTTCCTCAACTTTCGTAGTCCTGTAGCTTTTCCCACCTTTTTTAATAATTTTCAAAGTTTTTTCTTTTCTCCCATCAAAGTATAACGCAATGAGCTCTGTGACTGTTGTATTTTTCATTAATTTCTCCCTTATTTTTGATCTTTCTCTTCGTACCTTGTGTCTGTCAATGATCTCGACATCAGACCCAATGTCAAACAAAACGGATGATGCTATTGCCACTGCTGCTCTGTCCGACACTCCATATCTGTCACATGTCTTCGAAAACGTAGGCAAATCGACGCACACGGACTTCAGGAACGCTTGCAATTATGGCGCATTCTGGCTTTTCTGAATCTGATGATGCCGCTGAAGAAGTACTTATATTTAAATCAGCTGTTTCCTTGTTAGAGTCTTTTACAACTTCTTTGTAGCAGTTACGTCGATTCCGCCGATTATGATAATTCGAGACGTTCTTTGATCAATTAAAAAAGCTTGCTCTTGTTTAGGAACCTTTTTATCCTTAGGACAGATGCACTGGGCTGAGTCATTGCACTTGTATGCTGAAATATCAAAAAGTATCTTACTCCTTTTCCGGGGAGAGCCTTTTGACAGACTTGAGTAGATTTTTGCATTTTAAATGATATGCTTTTAAAACTTGAATGATTCTCGTTCGTGTTACTATCCGAATAGATGCAGTTTGTCATATATTTTCAATTCTAGATGTCACGATGTCTGCTATCTCTGAAAAAGTTGGCTCTTTTGCTGTTTCCAATTGTAATTTCAGTTGATGTCTCGTCCACTCGTAATACTTCATTACATCCTCGTATGTAGGTAAAACGTTCTCTTTTATGTCACTAACACCAAAAAGACGACATTTAAACAAACTTCGCGTTCTTTGCATAGTATTAAAAATAGGTATTTAAAAAATGACGTGCGTACGACTAATGCGAACTGAGAAAAACAGAGCACTGACAACGACGTATTGTGTCGCAACAAGTGCTAGTAATAACTCCTCCCGCGCTCCCTCACTCCCCTTATTAAAGATATAAACACAAAGTTTGGCTTCTCTGTGTATTCTACATCAAAAATATAGTATACCAGTAAACGATTTGTGATAAAAAAAATACTCCGTTTATTTAAATATCGTACATACATATGACGTCTATGTGAGGTCTAAAACCAACTATTTTTTTAAAATCAGTGCTGTTGCGGAGGCAGTTACTCTTAACCGAATTGATTAATATTTTGCATGACTTAACTAAAGCCCAAAAGGCACTGAATTTTGCCTATTACATTACAGTTATAGTGTGCAACAATCTGGGCGTTCGTTTCCACTATTTGCGAAAACCAAATAGTAACTATGTAAACACATAAAATTATTTCGGTGATTTTGAAAAAGTTGATTGCCACAAAAAATGGCAAGAAGTTTTTAAAATTGGGAAAACAGTAACTCAGCACATGCAAATGTTCTCGTTACATTTTAAAAGTACAATGTTACACCTGGTAAGTATTCATTTTTTTACATAAGTTACAACTAATTATTGAAAATTAATTCAAATATTAATTACATTAATCAATATTATGAATTTTGTGGACAATGAGACATTTTGATTCTGTTTTTAAAGGTTCCAAATTCTTGAGGAACGATGTCATACCTTCTTGTAGTGTAAAAAAGCCTTCAGATGACCAGCAACGAATTAAGAGAAGTGTCAGAAGATTAAATAGAGAAAAAAATTGTACTAAAGATAATATAAACCAACAAAATGGAAATTATGGTAACCTAAACGATGAAGAAAATATTTTAACAAGTTCTGACCTTCCAATGGCAGAAAATAATGATATAAACTCTCTCAGCGTAACTCATATCGATTATTTATATTATTTAATATGCCACAATATATTCTAATCCGACGGGACTTGACCCTTGACGAAACTCTTGTACAAGCTAGAGTGGGTGGATCGGCTTGCAAGTTTCGATGACTTACGGAACCGGGCCATAGGTTGATATCGTAGATAGTATTACCCATGAAATTTATTCCCCGAATTAATGCACCAACAACAACCAACATGCCATGCGATCGGTCTTCTCCACCCTAATGAGCTCTCGATTACTTGAGTAAACCCTTACTACAACCGAAAGTCTACGTAACTATGTACTTTTCTCTACTACTTTAATTATTCTTTTTGCATAAATCTTCTACTTTACAATTCGAATTTTTTTCTCTTCTTCGGTTGTATTTTCCCTCTAATATTCATTTCTCCGTATGTAATATAGTTATTTTAGGTGTCTATTACTTTTTTTGCACTGATTATTTTCTTTTTTTATTAATTTTTGTCGTAAATCCACGCTTCTTTTTTCTAACCCTATAATTTTTATTATGTTCTGTCGTCTTCCGCGATCAGTTATTTACTTTTTCCCGCGAACTTAACTTTACATACGAATTCGTTTTTAAAGTTTCTTTTCGCCCTTCTTTTACCACCCCACTCTCCAGCCCTCTTTTCCCAACCTTGCTTGGTGTTGGGGTTTGTAAGCCCTGCAGTCCTCACCACCAAAAATATCCATTTCCCATCGTAACCTTATCTCCAATCCCCAGCCGTTCACTTTCTTTCCGGGGATGAGCAACCCACAGGGTTTACCTCCCCGCTCGATGAGGGGTTTTAGTCGGTAAGAATCCGTCACTACCTTCCTTCAGGGGGTGTCTTTTGAAGATTTCCCCTCCTCGAGTATAATCTAAACAAAAAACAAATCACTACCAACAAGACTCCCAAATTCCACCGACCCACGGCAAGGAAGAAGGAGTCAGTCGCCAACCAACCAATCAACCCCAGAATTTCTAAATTTTGTATGTGCCAAGTGTTTACCAACTCGATATTTTCCACGGTTGTGACTTTGTATCTATATAATGTATGTATACTCACCATCATCATTTTCACCTTGTTTTTTTTTCTATTTTAATTATCTGTTTTATCTATAAATTGCTATTGTTTTGTATATTAATATATTTTCTGTCTTCTTTACTACAGTCTGCTGTATATATTTTCTATCGTTAGTATATAGTGTATAGTGTATAAATAAAAACTATTAGAGTGTATCAAGTGACGCCCAACGTGAGGCCAGTGAAAATGTATTAGCACAATACAATCGTGTCCTTAGTTTGAGATTAGCGAAAATGCCGAGAAAAACCGGGTCAAAAGTCAAATACGTAGACGAGGAAAGTGACACACTTCTTGGAGTGTCTAAACACCAAGTGGCGCCCACAACTTCTCACCCGATCCAATTATCATCCCAACAACTGGACAGCATCTTACAACACGTTCTGACTGTGTATAGACCATTGTCAGCTGCACCGTCATTCAAAGGTGATGTAAAAGAAAATCCCGAAAACTTCCTGAAGGACTGCGAGGACTACTTCGAGAAGTATCAAATAGAACCCAGCGAGCGACTCAAATTAGTCGTGAATCAACTGCAAGGCAATGCGGCATCATGGTGGCGTCGCTATCGAAATTTTCCCATGCGATGGAAAGACTTCTGGGTTCGATTAATAAGCAGATATAATCGACCGGAAACTTTAATAGCATTAAAGGCGCAGTTATACAGCCAGAAACAGGAGATAAAAGAAAACACCGAAATGTTCCTGCTAAACAAATTGCAGTTACGGAAGATGGTTGTATCCAGCTTCTCATCGAGCTAGTCCAACCAAGCATACGGACATTTTTGAGAGCACCAAGATCAACTTCTATAGACGAACTTCTTCGAAGAGCAGTCGAGATAGAAGGCGATCAAATGCAGGCACTAACAACGAGTCAGAAGCGAGAGGAAGTAACGACGTCTACGAAAACTTCTACACCTGTGGCACCATCCCTGCCAAGGTGTCATCATTGTCCGGGAAAACACTTTCACCGGGACCGTCCAGTATTAACCGAACGACGCTCTCAGCTGGGAAACTGGAGACAGGCCGAGGAAGGAACTTTCATGCAATCCCCTCAACCAAAGCTGACGTACCATCTGATTCCTGGTTGCCCAAGGTACCGCTAAATCCGAAGGAGATGTAGCGCTAACAGACACGGGAGCATCTCATAATCTTATTAGCCTCCAATTAGCTGACGATTGCAACGTTGCTTCTTCATCATTACGCATCGCCAACCACGCTAACGAAAAAAGTATGTGTATCTTGGGTACTGTCCGTATAACCATACAAATTGAAGGATGTCAGCAGGAAGTTGAAGCTTTTGTCGCCAAAGGATTACAGGAAAGGTTCATCCTAGGGGTTCCAGTAGGGTAAGATAACCGATTCTAGCACAGAGGAGTAGGTAAGTGACGAAACATCATCGATCGTAAACGTGTAACTGTTAAATGGTTACTGTTAAACGGTTGATGATGTTATTGGCTCTTGACGATGTCAGTGGGTGTAAGCATTAATACATATATTGTTGAATTTATACTAGAAAGAATGCGGATTTTGAAAAGAATTTATTTGGTGGAGAGAGGGAAAGAAGTAGGGATACGTTTAGGAGGAGGAAAAAGATGTGGCTGAGTAGAAGAGAGTATAAATGAAAGACAACCAAAGGAGTGTTGCACCTAAAAGGTAAAATATTTCATTCTGCTTACAGCACCCGCCCTAAACTTCCCGAAACGGGACTTCGGCACTGCCGGCTTCCTTTAATTTTTCCCAACCATTCTTTTTAAAAATCTTACCGTCCACTTCGCACAACGTTCTAAAACAGAATGAGACAACGCTCTCCGCTTACCAACTACTCCCCTCTTACCCCGCACACTCCTACTAAACAAGTTTTCCGTCTCTCAACCACCATCGGAATGTGGTTTGCAGACGTGACGTCATCTGAATAGTTAACACCTGCGTTTTCGCATACTATGCATGCGTCGATTACTCTATCATGCTAATTCCCATACGCTAATGTTGTGCTGACACACTCCGTATACGCATGCGTCAGAAATCTTTGTCACGAATGTTCGCGAGTATGGTTGTTCACTCAACGAAGCTAAGGGCATGAATTTTCTGTAAACTGCCTTCCAATTTACGTGTGGTGTAAATTAATAAAATACTATCAACTATTAATTATTTATAATATATTTATGAAATACACATTTACTACATTGTCAGCTTCAACCACTTTACTAAACACTATAATTTCCCCTCTTTCCACTATCTTCTGCCTCACTCAATCTACATCGAACAACTTCCTTTTTTCACATCGTTTGGAAAAGATGTCCTACCACCACATCGATACGTACCGTTTCTTACACAACCTAACAATAATTCTACAATCTGTAATTTTACGTTCGTCGATGAATCCCCCGTGAAGCCTGGCTGCAGTATACTTGCATCACACATATCTCCTGTTGTCAGTGGTCTTCCGCATTCGTAACAATGGTGATGATGTCTACCGTGAACATGTAATACGAACACGAACACTAAATCCTCACATTTACAAACCTCCTCCCCTACACCGTCTTCTTCGTAGCAACTGCTACACAACACCAATGTTGTATTTTCATGTAAGTTTAACAACACCTTCCCTTCGGTACACGTGTATTCGTTAATGTTGTCACACACACTACGTCTCAGAATATGTTCCAATGAACAATTATTTTCCATCGTATATTTATGCTGCACATAACCCTTCTTTATACGTCTTTCGCTATTATCGCATCTGTCACCGTTGACTGGCAAAAACTGTCGGTAATTATTCTCAATATTCAAACCAGATCGCCATGACTGTATCCACTCGTCCTCACATACGTCCGCTCCGAAGTCTGTGCGATACAATATAGGTAGCGCACTGACTTCTATGCCATTAAATAATCTTAATGAACGGTTCTCGAACCACGATGTTCTACAAACGAATCCCATGCTGCCTGCAACATTACTGATTACACAATACATTTTTCCTTCCATATTAAGAACTCTGCAGATCCTCGCTTCCCCCACTCTCATCTTCCTCCTCCTCCAATTCTTCTCACCCTACTCATACCCCACTCCTCCAAATCATATAAATTCCCACATCTTCCATTCCTTCAGCAGGACTTCTCCTCTTTAAAATATCAGCATGTATTGCTACATCATTTTCAAAGGTACAACATTATAAACTACCACGGCACCCTTCACCATTTTCCAAAGTGATGCTTGGACAAATTCAGATGAAATGGTGACAACATGGACCGTTTCCAGCAAAAATAGACTCGTTTCGTTCTGTCAGGAGATAGAAGGCTACCTTCATGTCGTGAAAGCAGATGGGAGCGGTACTATACACTATGTCATGTACGGAATTTTACATATTAAACATGTATATACTATTTAATAAAATAAGTTAGTTAAATTAATGTAACATTTATAATTCATAGTAACTTTTATAACCATATGCGTAACTTATATAATAAACTTTATAACAACTACATCCTCTTCTTATTTTTTCGTACATCTACAATACAGTCATCTTGAAAGTATTGAACAATAATATTGGAATCAAAAATATTTCTTCAATCACATATATATAACTGAATTACACATCATCATTCCTTCACGAGAAATGCTCAGGCACAATACGATGCCAACATCGTAACATCTTATTTTTCCATACATCTACAATACAGTCATCTTGAAAGCATTGAACAATAATATTGGAAACAAAAATATTTCTTCAATCACATATATATAACTGAATTACCCATCATCATTCCTTCAAGAGAAAATTATTAAATAAAATCATCTTATAATACAATCTTTTATTTTATGTTACTATATTTACAATATTAATTAAATATGTTCAACAATTGTGTTTGCAATTCATTTAACTTCTGCTCCACCTCTTCCACTCTCTTTCTACCTTCCACCACCATTCTACAGCTGCTTTCACGACTTTTCTTCAGATCCTCCAACTCTTTCTCTTTCCGCTTTATTTGTTCCAAAACTGAAGCGTCCTTCATGTCATGGTCCTTTATTTCACCTTCCCGTTTTCGCTTCTCCCGTTGAAGTGTCTTCACTGCTTCTCGCACCTGCTCCACCAGCTTTGAATAATCCAGCGGACCGCTCGATACTCTTCTATTGTATGTCCGCTTCTTAGGCTTCATACTTACGGATTTACCGCCCCCTACCGGCGTCCGCGATGTACTAGCCACAGGTACTGCTATCCTTTCCGTGGCTACATCTCCTACACATGATTTTCCTCCACCCACTGTCTTCGTCACCAACTCATCGTTGTGGAAGAACTCCTCCAGCATCGCTGACAGCTCCGATTCGTCCAGGCTAATCACTGACGCATCTGCCGCATCACACTGTCCCAATTCAGTAATTTCACTTTATCTTTTCCTCTCTCTTAAATATCTTTAAACCACCCCACACCCCTCACAGCCCTCACCTTCTTCATTTTCTCCCACTCACATTTTCTTACGTTGTTATAATCTACTTCGCACACGGTCTCCCTCAGTCTTTCTCGAGACACCTCTGTTACATCTAACCGATATGATTCGTTGTCCGGACTGCGATACGTCCTTTACGCGATCTGACAATTTAAAAGGACATCAAAAAGCTTCGTGTCGTAAACAATTACAGTACCATCCTAATTCCTCGCTATCGAATAAAACACCGAAATATGCTGCATCTGCCACATCTTCCGACCGCTGGTGTGAAACGTGCAAAATATATGTTCCTCAATCTTTGTACAATGGTCACCTGCGCCCTCTACAGCATAAACGAAATTGTTGTTCACCTCTTGAGGAGGGAATCGGTTTCCTATCCTCTGCTTTCGCTAGCAGGATTGCTTCGTTTCGTATTACGTCTGCGAAATACCTTCTACCGTATAACGACTTTTTCACCGATCTTCTCGAAAAATGCTTGCGTGTTATACGTAATCAGATCCACCTCCACGACACGCTTAAAATAAATCTCGAAGTTTTTGGATTTACGTGCACGAAACCAAACAGTTGGTTGAAATTAAATCCTTCAACACCAACAACAAAGTTGTGACTCGATCCATCGATCTTCCCAATCTTCTACAAAACTTCTTTGAGATACTTGAGGCTAAAGCCTCAGAGTTTCAAGAACGATAGTCAGGTAGCTCATCCTTTTTAGTATACGTTTCATTTCATTTAACATCTCCCCATTTCTACAGGATGGACTTTAGAAAGGGTTCTTTTCCTTGAAATCAACTTTTACAAGTACAATCCTCTGAGAGCGTCTTCCTACATTCCGTTACCGAAACAAATTTTATTAAAGAAAGCGGTTGTGAATGTGCGAAATGACGATCAGGCCTGCTTCGCATGGGCAATTACGTCAGCTCTGTATCCCGCACAAGCGAACCCGCAAAGAATTACTTCCTATCCACATTACTCCCACACTTTGGACTACGACGGTATTCAATTTTCTATGAAATTAACTGACATACCGAAATTTGAATCCAAGAACCATTGTTCTGTGCATGTCTACGGGACTGAATCCGTTTTGAAGGATAGAAAGCGGACATGGGAAATCGTTGGCCCCCTTTACTACACACCCATCAAGCGACGGCTGCACTTCAATCTGCTCTTGCTCGATGATGATCTAGGAAATAATCACTACTGTTGCATAATGGACATGTCCCGTTTACATTCTCAACAACTTTCAAAAACTGGACATCGCAAATTCTTATGCGACGGTTGCCTACAATACTTCTCCACTTTACCTCACCTACATCGTCATCAGCAGCATGACTGTAATCATGTCTACACCAGCCATCTTAACGGTGATGTCAAGATGGATAACATGGGTAGGTTTGTCCCCAATCACATTTTAAAATTTGAAAATTACCAGAAACATATCAAAGTACCATTTGTTGTATACGCAGACTTTGAAACCGTTTTGCGACCAATTCACACATGTTTTCATGACCCTAACAAAACCGCCACCACATCCACCCACAAACATCTTATCGAGGCTCCGATTTCGCCAATCAATTCGTTACAACTCTCGATCGAGATGTTTATGATATTTATCATCGATATTTGAAGATCGTTTCTCCCATGATACCCCTGACAGATGAAGAAATACGTCTCTTCTCCGACAGGCTACCTCTTGCAATATTTGCGAAGAACCCTTTCTGGACGATGACGTCAAGGTGCATGATCATTGTCATTTGACCGGTAAAGTTCGATTAGGAGCTGCTCACTCCAGATGTAATTTAAATTACAAACTACCCAACTTTGTACCTGTTTTTTTCCACAACCTCTCCGGATATGATTGCCACTTGTTTCTAAAGGAAATGGCTGTGAACGATGTTAAATTTACCGTAATAGCTCAAAATAAAGAAAAATACATATCCTTTTCCAAATTATTACGAGTTGATACGGTTCAAACTGAAACAGACGACTCAACACAAAATGTGTTCGCGAAGATTAGATTTCTCGATTCCTTTCGTTTCATGGCTTCCCCCCTCGACAAGCTGTCGGATGAACTTGATGCTCATCAATGTTTGCAAGTGAAAAAATACTTTCCCGATCCTAATCACTTTCAACTTGTGCGACGGAAAGGTGTTTTCCCTTATTCCTACGTCGATGATGTTGCTAAGCTTGATGAAACAATATTTCCGCAGAAAGACGATTTCTTCGATAAATTGATTTCTCTCCCCGTTTCCGATGACGATTACAAAAGAGCTAAAACTGTTTGGAAAACTTTTTCTTGTTCAACTCTAGGAGAATACTCCGACATCTACTTGAAAACAGATGTTCCTTTGCTAGCTGATATTTTCGAGAATTTCTGACAAATATGCCTCACCACTTACGACTTGATCAGTATTACACAGCGCTAGGACTTGCGTGGGATAGTATGTTAAAATTCACTCGCGTTAGTTTACAACTTCTGACTGATATCGGTATGTTAAAATTTTTTCAAAGAGCGGTACATGGAGGAATAAGTCAATACGTTCAAGGAATGCAACGCTAACAACCCTCGCATCCCCGATTACAACGCGTCCGCGCCTACCTCCTACATTATGTATTTGGATGCTACTAATTTGTATGGACATAGTATGAGTCAAGCACTTCCTATTTCCCACTTCCGTTGGCTAACCCAAGCCGAAATTGATGAATTGAATGTTCTCTCTTTAGATGCTTCTTCTGAATTCGGTTACGTACTTGAAGTAGATGTGGAATATCCCCAACACCTCCATGATTTACATGCTGATCTCCCCTTTTTAGTTGAAAACATTATCTCTCCTGCTAATGTGAATGGTAAAGTCAAAAAACTGATACCGAACCTTATGAATAAGACAAAATACGTTGTTCATTATCTTACACTTCAACAAGACCTTCGTAATGGACTACGATCACTTAAAGTTCACAGAGTTATCCAGTTTAAACAGTCCTACTGGCTTAAACTTTTCATCGATTTAAATACCCGACAACGTAATTTGTCTGAAAATAAATTTGGGAAATCCTTCTTCAAATTAATGAACAATAGTGTTCTCGGAAAAACAATGGAGAACGTTGATAAACGAGTTGATGTAAAATTAGTCACTCATTGGCAAAATTCTGGACGCTTTCTTGGTGCGGAAAGTTTAATAGCTAAACCTAATTTCAAAAATTCTAAGATATTCACTCCCAATTTCGTATCCGTTCAGCTGAATAAATTACGTATTATGTACGATAAAACTCTCTACGTTGGTTTGACTATCTCAGATTTATCAAAAGTTGTTATGTACGACTTCTACTACACCTTTCTTAAACAAAAATATCAACACAACGCTGCTTTGATGTACATGATACTTCCAATTATTCGCGCGAGAATAGTTTCAATATCCCCATTACCTCATCTGTTATCGGTAAATTCAAAGATATGAGTTCCCTAATAATCCTATTAAAGCATTTTATGGAATCGGAGCTAAAGCTTACTGTGTTGAAGCGATTGATTAAATTGTTAAAAAAGCTAAAGGTGTTAAGAAAAACGTTATTAAATTACATCTCGAAATTGACGATTACCTTCGCGTTATTAGGGACGATTTCACCATTATAAAATATATGAATGTTTTTGTTTCTGACCTTCATACTATGTTCACTCAAATGAAAACTAAAGTAGCTCTCTGCCCTAAAGACGATAAACGTTTCTTGATTCCGAAAACAACTAATAAGCTTCCTTGGGGACATTACAATATAAAAAAACTCTGAACCTCTGTCTCAAAGTTGAACAGCAAAATTGATCAATTAATCCAAAATTTTAATCAACCGCACACAGACAATTTAACGGTTGGGGAATATTTTATTCAAAAATTTTTTGAAGCTTCTTCACTTCCAGAAGAATCTATTGATAATATTTACGAAAACCTTACATAACAATAAGTGTATAGGCTATATGTGTATATGTAATTAATGCTTCAATATTATATTTTAAACGTTTATCCTTACTATTGTTTGTATACTCTCATGTGCTTAAATAAACGTTACAATAACGCTTTGTCTTTAACTAACTTTGCAAATTGAATTATCTCTCTGAACATTGAAACAAAACACTGAATGTTTCTACTGTTACAATTTATTGAGTTATTAACATTAATAATGAGTATATTTTTTTATAATCTTCCATATTAGTTGATGGCCATTTGNCTCTGCAAATTCCATAACTTTCTTGCACTCATCTTTAATCAATGTCTTTATTAATTCGACACTCACATCTATATCTCTTTTCATGTTTGTCACAATGTCGCTCTTTAGTTTCTTCGACAATTCTTCGTCACCTTTTCTAGCAAATGTTTCTACATTTTTACACTCCAATGTAATTTTTGCTGAAAGGGTGTCCATGATTATGACGCCATTCTTTTCTATCACATCATTAACCATTTTTGTTATTTGCTTATCCCTATCATTATTATAATTTTCAATTTCTCTTCCCATATTTTTAATTAATATATCCATTTTATTATTAAATGTTTTCATCATCTTTTAATCACTTTTGGAGACAGTTGTTTTTAATTCTTCTCGTAAATCTTTCATCTTTCTATCTCCTTCACTGACAGCGCTATCCTTTACTTTTTCACATTCGATTCTGATATGTTCTTTTGTTAACCTATCCTTTTCGTTTACATATTTTTTTGTAGCTGCATGAAAGCCAGCTGTAGGCTCATTCAAGTGTATAATACGTTTATTAGCCACGTCAACAAAATACAATACTTTGTCGAATAAAAGAAGTTTCAGCTTCTTCTCCAAAAATCGTACATTAACAGCATCATGCTCCTGCTGAGGGTCCCCGATTCTTGTTAAGCGGTTATTATTAAAATCGCGAACATTGCTAAATGCTAGCGAATATGATCGTTTTTTTTTTTAACGCACGTCCAAAATTATCAATCGCCATTATCTAACTAACCACCCCCACAAATCGTTTATTCGATTATATTAGACTTCACTCTTCTTAAATTGATTGCATTTCGTTTTCATGATTTGAGTTGCCTGCTTGTTGAGAAGCAACCAATAACTTTAAACGATCGCACAATTCATTAACATCATCAAAATATTTGTATTCTATCGGTTTTTCGTTGTAAGTCAACAACGATAAGCCTCCACCTTTAGAAGGCTTCGTTGTTTGCTGCCTTAAATTGTATACTGCTCCCGTACGTTTTAATATATCCACATAGTCTCTCCGTTCTTTAATTGATGTTGGATATTCAGAACTTAATTTAAACAGTTGCTCGTATAATCCCACAGTACCTGAGTATTTAAGTTTTCCATCGATTACGACGTCAGATCCATCAAAATATATTTCACAATCACCGATAAAAAATTTATTTGTGTCCCATTCGTATCGAACTTTGTCAAGACGGGGATTCACAACGTCAGTGTTAAATGTATCACCTTCATAGTCTTTAATAATTCCTTGCATATAGTCTAGAGGTAGAGGATCGAATTCCTCCAAATATTCTCCAAATCGAGAGCTATTGATATAATCTATATATGCTTTTTTTAATTGTTCGAACTCACTGTCATCCCTTCTTGGGTCAACTTCTTATACACTTTTTTCCCTTAAGAAGGAAGGAGGACCTTGAAGTAT
This sequence comes from Agrilus planipennis, assembly GCF_000699045.2. NCBI lineage: Eukaryota > Metazoa > Arthropoda > Insecta > Coleoptera > Buprestidae > Agrilus > Agrilus planipennis. The sequence goes on along the minus strand of NW_020442463.1, from coordinate 2,548,008 downwards.
GGTAGCTAGAGCATTCCAAGGATCAAGTTTTCTAATTTTTATTGGAGTTGATGATGCTGGAATATCAACTTTCGACCAATTAACAACCTCTGGTTTTACTCAGCTCAGATTTCAAGTGAAGAAGCGATTTTGTAATTCGTTGATAAGCTTGTTGCAATAGAAGATTCTGTCCTACCATCGATTCCCTTAACATTTGCAGTTTCCTCTTTACTGCTTTCCTAACTTTGATTAGTTTTTTCTTTGCTTTCACATCCATGCTGTTGTTATGGTTGTCTTTTAACAAGTGGTTTCATTTATATTACTTACAGTAATATACATTTATCGAATCCTATGCGATATGTCCCGTCATTTATACCACAATCCTTGTTAATAACTACAAATCCAAAATTTTCTTTCCAACATTCTCCACATATACTTTTAAATTAGTCAAAAGTCATATCTGAAGTAACATGGTCGGAAAAAACGTGTTTCAGATTTAATTCGTCTTGTTTAAACAGTATTATTAAATTAGCATTATCTCTAATTAAATATTTAGGGATCTGAGCATATGTTTGATTTAAATAAAAAGTATCGATTGAGTTATGCCTTCCCATACTAAAATATTCTCTTATCTTACTCTGATTGTCATTCGTAACATCATCAAAGATGAATACAGAATTATGTTTCGCCTGTGATGGACCTATTACTTCATCAGAACTTCTAAAGGGAAAATAACCAATTCCAGCAATTGGTTGTAATAATTCATTTAAATATTTATATTTTGGTTGATATAACGACTCTGAATAAACATAAACGTTTTCAAATCATAAACCGTTTGGTTGCTCCAAAAGTCCTATAATCACATTTGTTCTTCCACAGTTTGAAGGTCCAGCGACGATGCATTTTATTGTTGATGGTAATAAAGGACCATGACGATTTATTTTCGCAGCAATGTTGAAGTCACGATTGGTTATCGGTAGAACAGATGGATGTTGTACTATCCGCATGTTTCTTCATTATTAAACGATTTTGCTGTGTTAATCGGATATATAAATTTAGAGTTAACGTTGCTTATATAGTCAGTTGGTTCGCAATAGTGAAAGCACTCACGCCAAACCTATTACATGGAAAGCGGCGTTCTGAATAGTATTATAGATAAGTTACCCATTGAAATACACCTCCCAGGTTATAACTTTTGTGGTGCAGGGACACGACTAAACAAACGATTAGCGAGAGGTGATATCGGTATAAATCCTCTAGACGAATATTGTAAATTGCACGATATTGTATACGCAATTTAAACAGACATTTCACAACGTCGAATAGCGGACAAGGTTTTAGCGCATCAATCTTTACGAAGACTAAAGTCATCAGACGCATCTATCTAAACGATCTAAATTTCCTAGAATCATACCCATTCCAAAGACAGGTAGTTTTTTACCGTTAATTCCGATTTTTGCGGGACTATCGGCACTTGGAGCTCTTTCTGGTGGTGCTGCTGGAATTCCTAAAGCTGTACAAGATGCTAAATCAGCGCAACAACAACTAGAAGAAGCTTAACGTCATAACACTTCAATGGAAGCGATTGCTCTTGGGAGAAATATTTCCATACAATCTTCCCGTAAAGGTTTCGGTTTATACCTTAAACCGTTTCAACAAAAAAAAACACAAATTTTTTCCTGAAATTGCCTAATCATCCTCTAACATATTCAGATTTACACAATTACATTCGCTACTTACAAATTCCACATTTTCGTGGAATTATCAAGAAAAGTTAAAAGATATGAAAGTGGAATTGTTCATTTAGACACCGGAACTGGTACACATTGGACAATGTATGTAAAACGAAACAGCAAAGCTATTTACTTTGACAGTTTTGGTAATCTCCGTCCACCTAAAGAATTGGTTCAATATTTACAATCTGCTGGACCTTGCGATATCACTTATAACTACAATCGTGTTCAGAACCCCACCGATTTTAACTGTGCTCATTTAGTTCTCCAATTCCTGCAGAAGATTACGTAAATCCTTTTTTAATACAAACCATCAAAATTACTTCTCTGTATTAAACAGAACGTTAAACCGAAAACATGTCTTACACATTCGCCTTGACTGCTACAAAGTCGGAGCTACAAATGATAACAAGTCCACCGATTGTTTTAATTGATGATGATGAATATTAAATAGCATTATTGAATTTTGAAGCCTACAACAGCATTCCTAATATTGATGAAAATAACAACAAATTTCATTTTGAAGATTCTAAGAAACCAGTCGTAGTTCTTCCGGAAGGATCATATGAAATTGATGATATTAATAATTTTCTTCAGGAGAAATTGGGAGATACTAATGATAGCATTCACTTGTCCGGAGACAATACTACATTAAAAAGTCGTATAAAGAGTACCAAAAATGTTGACTTTACTCCAACAGATCCTCCGGCGAAGATATTGGGTTTTGAAAATAAACTTCTATCATCGCTTCAAGAGGAATCCGATCATGTAGCTGACATTTTCAAGGTAAACGCAAATTCAGTAACATGTAACCTTGTATCTAACTCCTATATACATACTAATGATGCTACTAAAGGTCAAGGTGGACATATATTACATCAATTCTTTCCCAATGTACCTCCCGGATTTAAAATTGTAGAGAATCCCACAAGTCATATATATTTATCTATAAACATTCGTGTCATCGATTACATTTCCCTTAAAATAGTTGATCAAGACGGTAATCTTGTTAATTTCCATGGAAAGCGTGTTACAGTAAGACTTCACTTACGAAAACTATGACACGGCTGCGCGATACAACTGTGTCAAACGTTATTCGAACAAAAATACTACTATAAAACGATCACCACACTCTGAGATTGTATTCCTCTTCGTATGATTTTAGGGTTTGGAGAAGACTTTCAAAAAATATTACTCAACATACGACAAGAATTAGTTCTAGTTCGCAGCAGTANCGCATTCTTTGCAGTATAAACGCAACCAATATATGTATTAATGCAAGAGCCAATAGCCTCATGTGACCAGTAACAGATTTAACAGTGACACGTTTACGATCGATGACGTTTCGTCACTTACCTACTCCTCTGTGCTAGAATCGGTTATCTTACCCTACTATCGTGGTTATAAAATAACAAAGGGCTATGTTTGTTTGTTCATCTGTTTTTCAGTTAAAGCGGTGCACATTGAGTTTGCTTCTGATTTAACGGCAAATAATCTTTTAGCTTGTCTAAAAAGATTCAGCGCTAGACGCGGTTTTTCAGGTGAATTTTGGTCTGACAATGGTACCAACTTTGTAGGCGCTCCACGCATGTTAAATAAATTACATTCATTTTTGAAAAGTAATGAGTCACATATTACAGATCACTGCGTAAAGCATGGTATTAAGTGGAATTTTATTCCTCCCAATTCACCACATTTTGGTGGTATTTGGGAGTCTAATATTAAAAGTATAAAAACTCACCTCTTTAAATTTATTGGGCAATCCATCCTCACATACGAGGAATTTTCGACGGTTTTGGTTCAGATTGAAGGGGTTTTGAATTCACGACCATTACACCCAATGTCCTCTGATCCTGCAGATTTAAACCCTATCACACCTGCTCATTTCCTTATTGGAAGATCTTTATTATTGCCTCCTGAACATGATGTCTTACATCTAAAAATGAATGCGTTGTCAAGATATCAGCTCCTACAACAATTATATCAAAGTTTTTGGAAGAGATGGAACCGAGATTATTTATGTACTCTGCAACATCGTTATAAATGGAATAAGCAAGAGAACGTTTTTCATGTTGGGAGCATGGTTCTGATAAAAGACAACAAACTACCTCCCTCCAGATGGTTACTGGGACGAATTGTTGACGTCCATCCAGGAAATGATGGGTTAGTGAGAGTTGTAAGTGTTAAAACCTCTAGAGGTATCTTAAAGCGCTCAGTCGTGAAGGTGTGCGCCTTACCAGTGCCTGAAACCAATAATGTTTTAACCTAAAATAAAAGCAATGTTATTTTAGTTACTTACTTTTGTTTTATTATGTTTTAGAATGATGTATGTAATTATGTTTTTACTTACCTTTGTTCATGAAGTTATGCTGACCTATATTATCTTAAGTTACTTTATACGCTTTGATTTCATTTATTTTTTCACTTATGTTAAATTGAAAGACTTTTGTCCTTCAACCTGGGGGGCATGGAGAAAAATTATTTTGTTTTTTATATATAAGATGTTATTGTACTGGAAATGCGCATGCTCATACAAGATTTGCCCTATATGTGCTAACGCCAGGTGCACTAGGTGCAGTAGAGTAGTAACAATGTAACAGGTAACATGTAAGCATTTTATTATTATACAGTCCACATTTTTTTGTATTATCGAGGAATAAAAACATTGTCGCTATAAAGCCACTAGATTGTTATTTTGAAATTAGTTTTTAAATAATTTAATACACGGTCAATCGCATCTTGACTTTTACAAATTACCAAGCCGTCATCTACATCTAAATATACTTTACAGCCATCTACGATTCGTAACGGACCACAGGTGCAAAAGTTTCAAAGAAATCTACTCCTTTCCGCTGAGAAAAACCTTTAGCTACTAGTCGCGGTTTATATCTGCTGCTATTGTCGTATGAGTTTTTCTTTATTGTGAAAATCCATTTGCACCCAATTGCACGCTTATCTTTAGGCAATGGCATAGCAGTTCACGTGTTGTTTTCTCGCAAAGCCAACATTTCTTCTTATACTGCTACATCTTGGTTTGAATAGCTTAACTATATGTTAGCGGCACAGCTTCAACCATGGCGTTCTATAAGATTGAGCCGCTGTCTATCACGCAGTTGACGTCCTTCTAGTACTGAACAATTGTTGATTTGCCGATCAACTTGCTGAATTTCGTCGATATGTCGCTGATTAACTTGACGATTTTTTATGTGTTGGTTATTATCTCCTTCTTCATCACCAGCTTGTTGATCAGGGACCACATCATCAACAAGTTGTTGATGATAACCAACAGTTTGATCTTCTGGTTAATCGTGTAGGCCAAAATCAAGTTTGTATTAGTAAACTTCGTTTTTATTGTTTACTTCACTTTTTTTTGTGGAAATCTACATCGCGGCTTATGTAGATTTTCGTGTTTCTTTGTCCCAAAGTCTATAATTTTTTGATTCACCTTCATAGCCTACAAAAGTGAGCTTCTTACTTTTTGGTTCGAGCTTACTATGCTTTTCCTTATGCGTATTTAAGTACGCATCTGTACCGAACACACGTAGATGATTTATTTCTGGCTTGCGACCAAAAAACTTTTCGAAAAACGTTTTTTCTCTTGGTTAAATACAATGCTGTTTAACACGCAGTGTTAATAGACTCTGGCCAAAGATGTAAGTCAGTATACGGGTTAATAAGCATAGTCCGCGTACTTTCCATGATTGTCCGCAAATCACGTTCGGCGCGACCATTCTGCTCGTAAATATAAGATGATGAAAATTCATGAATAATACCTCTATCGGTTGTATGTTTATGAAATTGTTCTGAAGTATATTCACGCCCGTTATCCGATCGTAACACTTCGATTTTATTTCCCGTTTGAATTTGTATAAATTTTTTATAGTCCTTGTCAAACACGTCAGGTTTGTGCCTCAAAAAATACACTTTTCTAAAACTCGTGCATTCGTCCTTAAAAAGTAAGAAACAGCGTGAACCGCGCGATGATTCAATGTTTATAGGCCCGCATACATCTATATGTATTCTGTCTCCCGGCTTGAAGTTCTACTTTCTTTTTTCACATGGATGCGGCTTACGTGTTTGCTTGCCCATTACACAACTTTCACAAAAAAAATCATTTTGTTTTTCAACACCAAACTCACGATCAACTAATGTTTTGCTTTTGTCCACTGACGCGCGAACATTTACGTGCCCTAGTCTTAGCACATTTTGTTGAGATTCAACTAGGTTGCACTTCGCAGGCACTACAAATTCAAACACCATTTTGAAAAGCTTGCCATGTCTCACGCAGCGCGATGTTACGTGTTCGTTTTTGTCACGTATTTCGTATTCGTTTTTGTACGCGTGAAACGAAAACATCTTATCGTTAATCCTACTGATTGAAAACAAATTTCTTTTTAGTCCTGGTACTAAAAGTACATTTTGCAGTTCTCTTGTAACTGTTTTCTCGCACACCAGTTCGCGAATCACAAGCATCCCTTTCTCTACCGCAGGCAAGATTTTATCATCGGCAATTTTTATGTAGCGAGTTTCGTCCAAAGGGTGAGCATTGTGAAGAGATCCTGTTTAAACGTCATGTGCATGCTGGCAGCTGAGTCTGCTAACCAAATTTCTTCATCATTCATTGTTTTTGAATAACATGCACTTATATCGCTGATATACGCCTCTGTTAGATACGAGGATGATGCATGATACTTGCAATCATTTTTTTGGAGACTGCTGCTTTTATTGGGACACTCCCGCGCCTTTTTCTTTACAGATGGCACATTTTGTATGTTTCTTCAAATTGTCAATTTTTTTCTTGTGGTTGAGCTTTATTTGTTTGCCTGACTGTTTATCATTTTTCTTTAAACTTAATGCTTGGGTTTGAAATGCTAGAGAAGAAACACTATCTTCTGTTTCACATAAACACTTATCCTCTCTGGTTAGCAGGGCAATTAGCATATCTGTCCTTCTTTCCGCCTTAGGGGTGCATTCCCACGCCACGCGAAACGTCGAAAATTTTGGCGGCAGGCTGCTTAGTAATTTTGACTGCATTGCTCTATCGGATGGCTTATCATCTGAATCTGCGAGCTTCTTGCAAATGCACTCCAAATCTCAAGTTGCTGCGCGATGTCCTTGTCGTCGACTACACGAAAATCATAAAAATTTTTGCCATGCACTTTGCTTCTCGTCCTCACTAATCTCACCAAAACGTTGCGCTAGTTTTGTCAACACTTCTTTTGGGGTTGTACAGTTAATGAGATACGGGTGCAACCGCATCTCTACCGAGCCTACCAATATACTCATTGCTTTTAATGAATTGATACTCCACTTTTTCCATTCGATGGGTGCTTCCGTTCTATTTGGTTGCATTTTGGTATCGTCAACATAACCCAAGAGACAAGCTGACCCCAGAGCAATGTTTGCACCAAATTTCCAAATAGTCTAATTATTTTCGTTAAGTTTAACGAAGTTAAATTCTTTATTACCCATGATAAAAGAATTTGCTTAATTACACTTATACGCGGACGCACAATAGTAATGGGAATTCGCGACGCAAGGTCTTTGTCAGCTTCACTCACTTTGAAGAGATGGAGTTCAAATAAATAACCAGCAGAGTATATTTCCAAAAACCAATATGTTAATAATAAAAACTATTGCAGACAAAAAAAAATAAGCGAAAAAAAAAAGGTTTGTATAAACTAGGTAACAGTTCGAGAACGACTACTTTACTTAATACTACTTTTGACTTTTTAGAAAGCTACCCCTATAAACAGTACCTGCTATGAGTCGGTTCTAGAAATTTTACGTACATCACGTCAAAGCAAGTAACTTTCTAAAAAAACAGATTTGCAAACACTTCACAAGAAATCTTGTGGGTACAAAATAACGATTACTATCAGAACAGAAAACATATATCTATGAATATGAATAGAGATAATTAAAAATATACCTAACATTTATGCCAAAATGTAACATGAGGGAACGAGTGAAATTAAAAAAGAAATATGGAAAAGAAAGAGAATGACAGAAAAAAATTATTTAATTAGAATTACGTGACGTTGAGAAAATTTTAAGAAAATGTAAAAAGAGATCTGAACCACATAACCAACAAAATGACAAAGTTGACGGCCGTGTTATTGTGCACCATGACACTATATCTAGAAATCTTTATTGTAATGAGTGCAAAGAAATTCCTTCTTTAGAAGATCGAGTTAGTTGTCAATCACAAGGAGTTGCAACTCATTATCAAAGTAGAAAGTGGTTGACACTGAAAAGAGTCCGTTCTGTGGTTGATTATGGACGATGAAGAAAAACTCTTTGTTGAAGAGAGAAGTAGAGAATTTATTTTACAGAAAATGAAGATGAGTAAAAGTGAATAGCGAAAAGTCGGTAGATGTTAATATGAAGAATGGCTGAGAGAGACTGGTCTTTGAGGGTGCAGAAATTATGTAACGAAGTGAAAAGTGAATATGCACATGTGTTTTTATTTTAGGGTACAGCTCTTGAAAAGAAGGAACCGTCGACTTTCGTTCTCAGAATTTTCTGTCGATCGGTTTTTGTTAGTATGAAATAGGATACTTTATGTGGGTTAGGTATAGATACATTCAAAAGGCAGGAAGTCAGATCCAGAAAAGAAACTGTTAACATGCTGTTAGTAGAAAGGCAGTTCGTTAGAATATTTACAAGTTGAAGAAAAGCAGAAGTTATATATATACAGAGTGTTACATATTATTTACAATGATTATGATGATATATCTACAAAACAAAAGACTAAAATACATAGTGTAATAGGCGAGGGTCGCCACA
>NW_020442463.1:2530315-2538158 GCF_000699045.2 Agrilus planipennis | reverse complement strand
ATAGTTGTTGACGAAACTTCTCCGAAGGATTTTATCAATAAACGTGTTTTAAGTTACCAGTGTCCATTTTATTTTATTATAAGTGGCAACAACTGAAAAGCGAATCCTTTTTTTTTGTGTTGCAAATTGCCAACGTGCAATTCATCGCTAACATATGGTCCTTCGAGCCGGATACAACATCACACGTTTCCAAAACTTCCTAGAAGCCAACAACAATATTCTCAGGGGTGACTGTCGACGAAATCCAAGGGGTCTTCTGTTCCACGGTCCGTCCAAAGGGTTGTCCAGTTCCACCATCCTGTAAGTTTCTATTTCCTTTGCCATTTTTTGTGTTAGTATTGTTTTTAATAGTCTTTTACTATGGATATCAAATCATTAAATATAAAAAGAGGTACCATAAAAGGCCAACTAGCTAGATTTGAAACCTTTGTCAATCAAATTGATCCATCTGCTGTTATTAATAATGATACAGTTGCACAATTGGAATCTAGATTAATAACCATAATGCCGCTTTTAGATGAATTTAATAAAATTCAATTAGAAATAGAGTTAATTTCAGAAGATTTGGTAGAAAATGATAGGGAAAGAGATAAGTTTGAAAATTCATATTATTCAGTTGTATCTATAGCTAATCAAATTATATCTCGTCCATTACACAATCCAACGACAAGTTTGACAGGGTCTAGCCACGATGTAGCAACTAGAACCGTGCAACATGTTAAACTCCCAACTATAGAATTGCCAAAATTCGATGGCGCCTATGAACGATGGTTAGAGTTTTCTGATTGTTTTAATTCATTGATTCATCAAAATTCGTCTTTGGATGATGTTCAAAAATTCCATTATCTAAAATCGTCTTTAGAAAAAGAAGCTGCAGATTCAATAAAATCAATAGAAGTGTGTGCTAATAACTATACTGTCGCTTGGAATATTTTAAAGGAAAGGTTTGAAAATAAACGTTTAATTGTTCATAACCATGTTAACGCTTTATTTGATTTACCACATGTAGGTAAGGAAACCAATTGTACTATGAGGCAATTTTATGATAACATATCAAAGCATTTGCGATCACTAAAATCACTCGGCCAACCCGTTGATACTTGGGATACTTTAATTATACACTTAATAGTTAAAAAATTAGATTTTCAGTCTAGAAGGGAGTGGGAACAGCTTATTAATTCTAATAAAGTTCCAACCATGAAATAAATGAATAAATTTTTAAAGTCTAGAAGCGACTTGTTAGAAGTTCTAAATTTAAATAAATCTGAAATTAACATTGTTAAAAATAGGGAACGTCGCGAAAGCACTTATCGTGCTAATTCATATGTAGCAACGACAAATAGAATTGTTTGTCCATATTGCAGTGATAGTCATGCAATTCATTTTTGTTCTAAATTTACGAAATTAGACGTTCACAATCGAATTAATGAAGTCAAGCGTATGCAACTATATTTAAATTGTTTAAAACGTGGACATTTTAGTAATCAGTGTAAGTCACAATCAACATGTAAATTATGTAGGAAAACACATAATACTTTATTGCACATTAATTCTGAAGGGAATAGTAGGCAATCAAATAACATAACAATTAATTCAAGACCAAACACATCATCTGAACCTAGCACATCACAAACACCAAGTCCTATAATTTCGAATTGTTCATTTACTAAAATCAATACAGCACAAATATTGTTATCAACTGCCTGTGTTTTGGTGAAAGACACACGTGGCCAGTTACAAGAATGCCGTGTGTTGTTAGATTCAGGCTCCCAAACTAATTTTGTAACTGATAAGTTTTGTAGGCGGTTGGGAATAACACAGAAAACTAAGGTGAATTCTTCAATAGTAGGTATTAATCAGTGTAAGACAGACATAGAGTATATGGTAAAAATAGAAATAAAATCACGATGCAACAATTTTAAACACGCAGTAAATTGTTTAGTTTTGGAAAAAATTACAGAAAATCTCCCCACTAGGTCATTTAAGCAATCATCATTAAAAATACCCAACAATATTACTTTAGCGGACCCAAGTTTTAATGTGTCTGATGAAATAGATATGTTGGTAGGAGCGACGCTGTTTTGGGACCTTATATGTGTAGGCCAGATTAAATTAGGAACAAATAAGCCTAGTTTACAAAAAACAAAATTAGGTTGGATTGTATCAGGCAATTTTGATCATTTAGGATTTCCAACCCTTAATCAGATTTACTTAACTGTAAGTTCAAGAGAAAATGATAATTTATTACATGAACAAGTGCAAAAATTTTGGTCTTTAGAAGAACTTCATAACAGGAACCAAGAGCTTTCACAAGAAGAATTGATTTGCGAACAATTTTTTAGAGATACGGTAAAACGAGAACAAAACGGTCGTTTTGTAGTTAGGATTCCATTTACAGATAAGTTATCACAGCTAGGAGATTCGCGACAAATGACGCTAAAGCGATATTATAATTTAGAGAAGAAATTTGGTAAGAATCCAGTATTAAAACAGGAATATGCTATGTTTATAAATGAATATAAAGATTTAAAACACATGAACGAAATCGCAGAAAGCACTTCAAACGTGAACTCACCGTATTATTTACCCCATCACGCAATAATAAAAGACAGCTTAACAACAAAAATTAGGGTGGTATTCGATGGTTCGGCGAAGTCTGATACAGGGATATCTTTAAATGATTGTCAATTGGTAGGCCCGAAGATGCAAAACGATNTAAGTGGAATTTTATTCCTCCCAATTCACCACATTTTGGTGGTATTTGGGAGTCTAATATTAAAAGTATAAAAACTCACCTCTTTAAATTTATTGGGCAATCCATCCTCACATACGAGGAATTTTCGACGGTTTTGGTTCAGATTGAAGGGGTTTTGAATTCACGACCATTACACCCAATGTCCTCTGATCCTGCAGATTTAAACCCTATCACACCTGCTCATTTCCTTATTGGAAGATCTTTATTATTGCCTCCTGAACATGATGTCTTACATCTAAAAATGAATGCGTTGTCAAGATATCAGCTCCTACAACAATTATATCAAAGTTTTTGGAAGAGATGGAACCGAGATTATTTATGTACTCTGCAACATCGTTATAAATGGAATAAGCAAGAGAACGTTTTTCATGTTGGGAGCATGGTTCTGATAAAAGACAACAAACTACCTCCCTCCAGATGGTTACTGGGACGAATTGTTGACGTCCATCCAGGAAATGATGGGTTAGTGAGAGTTGTAAGTGTTAAAACCTCTAGAGGTATCTTAAAGCGCTCAGTCGTGAAGGTGTGCGCCTTACCAGTGCCTGAAACCAATAATGTTTTAACCTAAAATAAAAGCAATGTTATTTTAGTTACTTACTTTTGTTTTATTATGTTTTAGAATGATGTATGTAATTATGTTTTTACTTACCTTTGTTCATGAAGTTATGCTGACCTATATTATCTTAAGTTACTTTATACGCTTTGATTTCATTTATTTTTTCACTTATGTTAAATTGAAAGACTTTTGTCCTTCAACCTGGGGGGCATGGAGAAAAATTATTTTGTTTTTTATATATAAGATGTTATTGTACTGGAAATGCGCATGCTCATACAAGATTTGCCCTATATGTGCTAACGCCAGGTGCACTAGGTGCAGTAGAGTAGTAACAATGTAACAGGTAACATGTAAGCATTTTATTATTATACAGTCCACATTTTTTTGTATTATCGAGGAATAAAAACATTGTCGCTATAAAGCCACTAGATTGTTATTTTGAAATTAGTTTTTAAATAATTTAATACACGGTCAATCGCATCTTGACTTTTACAAATTACCAAGCCGTCATCTACATCTAAATATACTTTACAGCCATCTACGATTCGTAACGGACCACAGGTGCAAAAGTTTCAAAGAAATCTACTCCTTTCCGCTGAGAAAAACCTTTAGCTACTAGTCGCGGTTTATATCTGCTGCTATTGTCGTATGAGTTTTTCTTTATTGTGAAAATCCATTTGCACCCAATTGCACGCTTATCTTTAGGCAATGGCATAGCAGTTCACGTGTTGTTTTCTCGCAAAGCCAACATTTCTTCTTATACTGCTACATCTTGGTTTGAATAGCTTAACTATATGTTAGCGGCACAGCTTCAACCATGGCGTTCTATAAGATTGAGCCGCTGTCTATCACGCAGTTGACGTCCTTCTAGTACTGAACAATTGTTGATTTGCCGATCAACTTGCTGAATTTCGTCGATATGTCGCTGATTAACTTGACGATTTTTTATGTGTTGGTTATTATCTCCTTCTTCATCACCAGCTTGTTGATCAGGGACCACATCATCAACAAGTTGTTGATGATAACCAACAGTTTGATCTTCTGGTTAATCGTGTAGGCCAAAATCAAGTTTGTATTAGTAAACTTCGTTTTTATTGTTTACTTCACTTTTTTTTGTGGAAATCTACATCGCGGCTTATGTAGATTTTCGTGTTTCTTTGTCCCAAAGTCTATAATTTTTTGATTCACCTTCATAGCCTACAAAAGTGAGCTTCTTACTTTTTGGTTCGAGCTTACTATGCTTTTCCTTATGCGTATTTAAGTACGCATCTGTACCGAACACACGTAGATGATTTATTTCTGGCTTGCGACCAAAAAACTTTTCGAAAAACGTTTTTTCTCTTGGTTAAATACAATGCTGTTTAACACGCAGTGTTAATAGACTCTGGCCAAAGATGTAAGTCAGTATACGGGTTAATAAGCATAGTCCGCGTACTTTCCATGATTGTCCGCAAATCACGTTCGGCGCGACCATTCTGCTCGTAAATATAAGATGATGAAAATTCATGAATAATACCTCTATCGGTTGTATGTTTATGAAATTGTTCTGAAGTATATTCACGCCCGTTATCCGATCGTAACACTTCGATTTTATTTCCCGTTTGAATTTGTATAAATTTTTTATAGTCCTTGTCAAACACGTCAGGTTTGTGCCTCAAAAAATACACTTTTCTAAAACTCGTGCATTCGTCCTTAAAAAGTAAGAAACAGCGTGAACCGCGCGATGATTCAATGTTTATAGGCCCGCATACATCTATATGTATTCTGTCTCCCGGCTTGAAGTTCTACTTTCTTTTTTCACATGGATGCGGCTTACGTGTTTGCTTGCCCATTACACAACTTTCACAAAAAAAATCATTTTGTTTTTCAACACCAAACTCACGATCAACTAATGTTTTGCTTTTGTCCACTGACGCGCGAACATTTACGTGCCCTAGTCTTAGCACATTTTGTTGAGATTCAACTAGGTTGCACTTCGCAGGCACTACAAATTCAAACACCATTTTGAAAAGCTTGCCATGTCTCACGCAGCGCGATGTTACGTGTTCGTTTTTGTCACGTATTTCGTATTCGTTTTTGTACGCGTGAAACGAAAACATCTTATCGTTAATCCTACTGATTGAAAACAAATTTCTTTTTAGTCCTGGTACTAAAAGTACATTTTGCAGTTCTCTTGTAACTGTTTTCTCGCACACCAGTTCGCGAATCACAAGCATCCCTTTCTCTACCGCAGGCAAGATTTTATCATCGGCAATTTTTATGTAGCGAGTTTCGTCCAAAGGGTGAGCATTGTGAAGAGATCCTGTTTAAACGTCATGTGCATGCTGGCAGCTGAGTCTGCTAACCAAATTTCTTCATCATTCATTGTTTTTGAATAACATGCACTTATATCGCTGATATACGCCTCTGTTAGATACGAGGATGATGCATGATACTTGCAATCATTTTTTTGGAGACTGCTGCTTTTATTGGGACACTCCCGCGCCTTTTTCTTTACAGATGGCACATTTTGTATGTTTCTTCAAATTGTCAATTTTTTTCTTGTGGTTGAGCTTTATTTGTTTGCCTGACTGTTTATCATTTTTCTTTAAACTTAATGCTTGGGTTTGAAATGCTAGAGAAGAAACACTATCTTCTGTTTCACATAAACACTTATCCTCTCTGGTTAGCAGGGCAATTAGCATATCTGTCCTTCTTTCCGCCTTAGGGGTGCATTCCCACGCCACGCGAAACGTCGAAAATTTTGGCGGCAGGCTGCTTAGTAATTTTGACTGCATTGCTCTATCGGATGGCTTATCATCTGAATCTGCGAGCTTCTTGCAAATGCACTCCAAATCTCAAGTTGCTGCGCGATGTCCTTGTCGTCGACTACACGAAAATCATAAAAATTTTTGCCATGCACTTTGCTTCTCGTCCTCACTAATCTCACCAAAACGTTGCGCTAGTTTTGTCAACACTTCTTTTGGGGTTGTACAGTTAATGAGATACGGGTGCAACCGCATCTCTACCGAGCCTACCAATATACTCATTGCTTTTAATGAATTGATACTCCACTTTTTCCATTCGATGGGTGCTTCCGTTCTATTTGGTTGCATTTTGGTATCGTCAACATAACCCAAGAGACAAGCTGACCCCAGAGCAATGTTTGCACCAAATTTCCAAATAGTCTAATTATTTTCGTTAAGTTTAACGAAGTTAAATTCTTTATTACCCATGATAAAAGAATTTGCTTAATTACACTTATACGCGGACGCACAATAGTAATGGGAATTCGCGACGCAAGGTCTTTGTCAGCTTCACTCACTTTGAAGAGATGGAGTTCAAATAAATAACCAGCAGAGTATATTTCCAAAAACCAATATGTTAATAATAAAAACTATTGCAGACAAAAAAAAATAAGCGAAAAAAAAAAGGTTTGTATAAACTAGGTAACAGTTCGAGAACGACTACTTTACTTAATACTACTTTTGACTTTTTAGAAAGCTACCCCTATAAACAGTACCTGCTATGAGTCGGTTCTAGAAATTTTACGTACATCACGTCAAAGCAAGTAACTTTCTAAAAAAACAGATTTGCAAACACTTCACAAGAAATCTTGTGGGTACAAAATAACGATTACTATCAGAACAGAAAACATATATCTATGAATATGAATAGAGATAATTAAAAATATACCTAACATTTATGCCAAAATGTAACATGAGGGAACGAGTGAAATTAAAAAAGAAATATGGAAAAGAAAGAGAATGACAGAAAAAAATTATTTAATTAGAATTACGTGACGTTGAGAAAATTTTAAGAAAATGTAAAAAGAGATCTGAACCACATAACCAACAAAATGACAAAGTTGACGGCCGTGTTATTGTGCACCATGACACTATATCTAGAAATCTTTATTGTAATGAGTGCAAAGAAATTCCTTCTTTAGAAGATCGAGTTAGTTGTCAATCACAAGGAGTTGCAACTCATTATCAAAGTAGAAAGTGGTTGACACTGAAAAGAGTCCGTTCTGTGGTTGATTATGGACGATGAAGAAAAACTCTTTGTTGAAGAGAGAAGTAGAGAATTTATTTTACAGAAAATGAAGATGAGTAAAAGTGAATAGCGAAAAGTCGGTAGATGTTAATATGAAGAATGGCTGAGAGAGACTGGTCTTTGAGGGTGCAGAAATTATGTAACGAAGTGAAAAGTGAATATGCACATGTGTTTTTATTTTAGGGTACAGCTCTTGAAAAGAAGGAACCGTCGACTTTCGTTCTCAGAATTTTCTGTCGATCGGTTTTTGTTAGTATGAAATAGGATACTTTATGTGGGTTAGGTATAGATACATTCAAAAGGCAGGAAGTCAGATCCAGAAAAGAAACTGTTAACATGCTGTTAGTAGAAAGGCAGTTCGTTAGAATATTTACAAGTTGAAGAAAAGCAGAAGTTATATATATACAGAGTGTTACATATTATTTACAATGATTATGATGATATATCTACAAAACAAAAGACTAAAATACATAGTGTAATAGGCGAGGGTCGCCACA
>NW_020442463.1:2518593-2525454 GCF_000699045.2 Agrilus planipennis | reverse complement strand
TACAATTTGTTCTGAAATAAATGATGATGTAATGTGGAAGTAGATTTAATAAAAACAACATGTAGGTAACAGTGGTATATATTTGAAGAAGTGTGTCAAGGTCAAACGTGTGGGAAAGGAAAGTTTGGTAGGGTGGGGAAGGAAAGGGAAAGGTAATTAGGAAAAAAGTTAGTGCAAGGATGGTGTCATCATAATGGACCGAAAGAGATGACGCCTTTGTTCAGCTGAAGTGCAGAGTAGGCAGGAAAGTGTATGGGTATCATCGATCTCATAAAGAAGACCCGACTTTTCGCAGAGGTATGAGTGAACCCCCTGACGACAAGGTCGACAGCAGGAGTTCACAACATCGACGTGATACATTCTACAGCTGTGACAAAAAAGTAGAGGTGTGTTATCAAGACATTCTTGACAACAAAATTAGGTTGGATTGTATCAGGCAATTTTGATCATTTAGGATTTCCAACCCTTAATCAGACTTACTTAACTGTAAGTTCAAGAGAAAATGATAATTTATTACATGAACAAGTGCAAAAATTTTGGTCTTTAGAAGAACTTCATAACAGGAACCAAGAGCTTTCACAAGAAGAATTGATTTGCGAACAATATTTTAGAGATAGAGTAAATCGAGAACAAAACGGTCGTTTTGTAGTTAGGATTCCATTTACAGATAAGTTATCACAGCTAGGAGATTCGCGGCAAATGGCGTTAAACCGGTATTATAATTTAGAGAAAAAATTTGGTAAGAATCCAGTATTAAAACATGAATATACTATGTTTATAAATGAATATCAAAATTAAAAACACATGAGCGAAATCGCAGAAAACACTTCAAACGTGAGCTCACCGTATTATTTACCCCATCACGCAATAATAAAAGACAGCTTAACAACAAAAATTAGGGTGGTATTCGATGGTTCGGCGAAGTCTGATACATGGGTATCTTTAAATGATTGTCAATTGGTAGGCCCGAAGATGCAAAACGATTTAGTTGAAATTTTACTTAGATTCCGAAAACATCGATACGTGCTGAAAGCAGATATAGAAAAAATGTATCGACAAATCTTAATTCATTCAGATGACCGAAAGTTTCAAAGAATATTTTTTAGAGAAAATCCATCGGATGAATTAAAATGTTATGAATTAAACACGGTTACATACGGAACCGCTTCAGCACCCTACCTGGCAATTAGATGTTTACATGAACTCGCTAATCAAAATTATTCTCAATATAGTAAAAGTTGTAGTATAATTCAAAACGATTTTTATGTCGACGACCTCCTGACGGGCTCTGATAGTGTTGAGGACTTGATTCAAATTCAACAAGAACTTTGTTTAATTTTAAAACAGGGACAATTTAATTTAAGAAAATGGTCTTCAAACAATTTAGAAGTTATCGATAACATTGAGCAACAAAATAAAGATCAAAAATATTTAACAATTTGTGGTGACCAACAAGAAAAAACACTAGGCATAGTATGGTGTCCAAATTCGGACACATTGCATTTTACGAAGAATTTTGACTTAAATAGTAATGTCAGCAAGAGGTCTATACTTTCATGTACTGCTCAGATTTTTGACCCTTTAGGACTTATTAGTCCCATTGTTGTTATTGCTAAAATAATAATTCAAAAATTGTGGCAATTAAAGCTATCCTGGGACGAATCAATTCCACTTGATTTGCATACTTCTTGGAAAGTCTTTATTAGCCACTTACATTTATTAAATTCGATACGCATTCCTCGACAAGTAATTTGCAGTAATACGATAAAACTAGAATTACACGGATTTTCAGATGCTTCTGAAAAAGCATATGGTGCTTGTATATATTTAAAGTCATTTAGTGCGAATGGTAAATCGCAAACACATTTATTATGCGCAAAATCTCGAGTTGCCCCTCTGCGGAGCAAAACTTTACCTAGATTAGAATTATGTGGAGCAGTTCTATTATCTAAATAAGTACATATCGTTCGGGAATCATTAAAAACGAAAATCGATAAATTTTATTATTGGTGTGATTCTACAATCACTTTATGTTGGATTAGGGCCCCTCCAAATCGTTGGAAAACATTTGTGGCGAACCGCGTAGCAGAGGTCCAAAAGTATACAAATAATGTAGATTGGTACCACGTACGATCTTCAGATAACCCAGCAGACTTAGTATCTCGTGGTGTATACCCCGCTGAATTAATACAGTCAGATCTATGGTGGCATGGCCCATCGTGGTTAAGTCAAGAAACGTATCCGATTCAACATAATTCGGAAGAAAAATTGCTAAATGATTTTCCAGAAAGTCGTAAATTAATTGTTAATGTCAGCACTGCTATTTCTGAATTCGAATTATTTCAAAGATATTCGTCTGTTGGTAAATTACAAAGAATAGTTGCATATTGTTTTAGATTTTTTAATAATTGCAGAATGAATCAAAATAAACAATTAGGAAACTTGGAGGTCCGAGAATTGGAACATGCTTTAAAAGTATTAGTTAAAATAGCTCAGAAAATGTGTTTTAATGAGGAAATTCTAAACCTACGTAAATCAGGTATGGTTAATTCAAAAAGCAGATTACTTTGCTTAAATCCATTTTTAGACGAAGATGGCATAATTCGCGTAGGTGGGAGATTACAAAATTCAGATTTTGATTTTTCAAAAAAGCACCCAATTGTGCTATCATCAAACCATAATTTTACGAAGCTTCTTTTACAAAATGAACACATAAAGCAGCTACATTGTGGCCCGAACTTGTTATTGGCTTCAGTACGGGAAAGATGGTGGCCTATTTCCGGTAGAAGTCTGGCGAGACAAATAGTTCGAAATTGCGTAACTTGTTTTAAAGTTAAACCAAAACCATTTTCACATCAAATGGGACACTTGCCTTACGCGCGAGTACAACCATCCCCGCCTTTCTTTAACTGTGGTCTAGATTATGCCGGGCCCTTTTTAATTAAAGATAGGAGCACTCGAAATTCTAAATTAGTTAAAGCTTATATATGTTTATTTGTGTGTTTTTGTACCAAGGCAATTCACATAGAATTAGTAAGTAGTTTGACTACCAGTAACTTTTTGGCAGCACTAAAACGCTTTATTGCCCGTCGAGGCAAACCACAGAATATTTATTCTGATAATGCAACAACATTTGTGGGAGCTAACGCTGAAATAAAGGATGTGTACAATTTGATTGACAAAGAAAAAACTAGTATAAATAATTTTCTTATTTGGCATCATATTCCTCCAAGAGCGCCACATTTTGGTGGGCTGTGGGAAGCCGGCGTAAAATCCATTAAAAAACATTTAAACCGTCATCTTGGAAATTGTCATGTTACTTATGAAGAATTTTTAACAATACTAATTCAAATTGAGGCTATTTTAAACTCCCGTCCTATGCACCCATTATCCGCTGATCCCAATGATGTAAGTCCTTTAACCCCTGGTCACTNCAGAGTATATTTCCAAAAACCAATATGTTAATAATAAAAACTATTGCAGACAAAAAAAAATAAGCGAAAAAAAAAAGGTTTGTATAAACTAGGTAACAGTTCGAGAACGACTACTTTACTTAATACTACTTTTGACTTTTTAGAAAGCTACCCCTATAAACAGTA
Organism: Agrilus planipennis; assembly: GCF_000699045.2. Taxonomy (NCBI): domain Eukaryota; kingdom Metazoa; phylum Arthropoda; class Insecta; order Coleoptera; family Buprestidae; genus Agrilus; species Agrilus planipennis. The sequence continues at coordinate 2,521,855 of NW_020442463.1, read as the reverse complement.
CCTGCTATGAGTCGGTTCTAGAAATTTTACGTACATCACGTCAAAGCAAGTAACTTTCTAAAAAAACAGATTTGCAAACACTTCACAAGAAATCTTGTGGGTACAAAATAACGATTACTATCAGAACAGAAAACATATATCTATGAATATGAATAGAGATAATTAAAAATATACCTAACATTTATGCCAAAATGTAACATGAGGGAACGAGTGAAATTAAAAAAGAAATATGGAAAAGAAAGAGAATGACAGAAAAAAATTATTTAATTAGAATTACGTGACGTTGAGAAAATTTTAAGAAAATGTAAAAAGAGATCTGAACCACATAACCAACAAAATGACAAAGTTGACGGCCGTGTTATTGTGCACCATGACACTATATCTAGAAATCTTTATTGTAATGAGTGCAAAGAAATTCCTTCTTTAGAAGATCGAGTTAGTTGTCAATCACAAGGAGTTGCAACTCATTATCAAAGTAGAAAGTGGTTGACACTGAAAAGAGTCCGTTCTGTGGTTGATTATGGACGATGAAGAAAAACTCTTTGTTGAAGAGAGAAGTAGAGAATTTATTTTACAGAAAATGAAGATGAGTAAAAGNAAATGATTGTCAATTGGTAGGCCCGAAGATACAAAACGATCTAGTTGAAACTTTACTTAGATTTCGAAAACATCGATATGTGCTGAAAGCAGATATAGAAAAAATGTATCGACAAATTTTAATTCATTCAGATGACCGAAAGTTTCAAAGAATATTTTTTAGAGAAAATCCATCGGATGAATTAAAATGTTATGAATTAAACACGGTTACATACGGAACCGCTTCAGCACCCTACCTGGCAATTAGATGTTTACATGAACTCGCTAATCAAAATTATTCTCAATATAGTAAAAGTTGTAGTATAATTCAAAACGATTTTTATGTCGACGACCTCCTGATGGGCTCTGATAGTGTTGCGGACTTGATTCAAATTCAACAAGAACTTTGTTTAATTTTAAAACAGGGACAATTTAATTTAAGAAAATGGTCTTCAAACAATTTAAAAGTTATCGATCACATTGAGCAACAAAATAAAGATCAAAAATATTTAACAATTTGTGGTGACCAACAAGAATTTTTTGTGTTAGTATTGTTTTTAATAGTCTTTTACTATGGATATCAAATCATTAAATATTACAAGTTGAAGAAAAGCAGAAGTTATATATATACAATGATTTTATATCTACAAAAACAGAGTTATTGTTCAGGTATTGCTGTAGTTCCTCGTCTGATTCTTGTGCGGCTGCTAATGCTTGGTAGTCTAAATTTGATGGGTTTATTGCATCAACACGGGATAATGTATCAGCAACTATGTTGTTTTCTCCAGAAATGTGACGAATATCGGCAGAAAATTGTGCAATAAAATGTAAATGACGGAATTAACGTGGAGAACATTGATTTTGTTTCTTTGAAAATGCAAAAGTTATAGGTTTGTGATCCGTATAGATTGTAAAAGGTCGTGCTTATACCATATGACAAAATCGTTTAACTGCTAAATATATATGGCTAAAAGCTCGCGGTCATAGGCTACATATTTCATCTCGGCAGGACTTAATTTCAACGAAAAGAATTCTAAGGGCTGCCAACTGTTGTCTACCCACTGCTGAAGGACCGCTCCGACTGCGTAGTAGGAAGCGTCGGTGAATATTGCTAATTGGGCGTCGTGTGCGGGATGAGCTAGCAATGTTGTCTGTGTCAGCTGTTCTTTTAGGACCTCCAAAGCTTGAATTGTACCTGGAGTCCACTCAACCGGTGTTTTACCTTTCACGTTACCCTTTAACAAATCATTGAGAGGGGCCTGAAGTTCAGCAGCTTTAGGTAGAAATCTTCTATAAAAATTTATCATACCTAAAAACTGTCTTAATTTCTTAATGGCATTAGGACGCGGAAGTTCACGAATCGCGTCAATTTTCGCGGGGAGCGGGCGAGTACCATCGCTTGAAACTAGGTAGCATAAAAACTTGACTTGATTTTGTCCAAAAACACACTTGGCTGGATTAATTGCAACTCCATATTGTTTTAAACGGTCAAATAATGTTCGCAAATGGTCTAGATGTTCTTCTAATGACGTTGATGCGACTAATATATCATCGATATATGCATAGCAGAAATCTAAACCTTGTAGCACTTCGTCTATAAATCTTTGGAATGTTTGCGCTGCGTTGCGCAACCCGAAGCTCATGAACATAAACTCAAACAAACCAAAGGGAGTTGTAATGGCTGTTTTTGGCACATCTTCTTCTGCGACCGGTATTTGATTGAATGCGCGCACTAGATCTATTGTTGAAAACACATTTTTACCGCGTAAAGTCTGGGAAAAGTCTTGAATGTGTTTCACGGGATATCGGTCGGGACACGTTCGCGCGTTTAGGGCAGGATAATCACCACACGGGCGCCAATCGTCATCCTTCTTCTGCACCAAATGAAGCGGTGATGCCCACGCACTTTTTGATGGGCGAGCGATGCCTAAACGCAGCATTGCTTCAAACTGTTGTTTGGCACTTTTTAGTCTTTCAGATGCAAGTCGCCGAGGTTTCTGAGCAACTGGGGGACCCGGTCGTGTTACCTCAGGGTATTGTTTCACAAGATCGAGAAAGGGTGAAGAACCGGAAATAGTCTTTATCGATGGAATTTCACACTCAGTTACTTCACCTAGGGAAGTAAGATGGGTGGTTAGGTCCAAAAGTCGCTTGTTCTTCATATCTACCAATAGACCGAAGTGTGCGAGAAAATCGGCTCCAATGATAGGTTTGGATATGTCTGCGACAACGAATCTCCACGTAAATTGTCGTCGAAGGCCCAAGTCTAATGTTATTGTGATAGTCCCAAAAGTAGTGATATTGGTACCATTTGCTGCGGAAAGTTCATAGTTGGATCTTTCTCGTGGCTCAGGTAGTTCACTGCGTGGGAACACACACAAATCCGCTCCGGTGTCGATGAGGTATTTAACACGTGATGTGTTGTCAGCGACGAACAAACGGCGTGATGACGTAGGGCTGGGGTCGTCGGCCGTCATCAACGACTGCCCAAGTCGTTTCCCGATGTGTTACCGGGATAGCTGCACGGGTTTACGCATTTCTTAGCGTTTGCTCCAAAACGCCAATGAAACCAACACATACCACTTTCTCTATCTGATCGCGAACGCGAAACCGATCGCGAAGTAGAAGAACGCGAACTTGAGCGTGAAGGTCTGCGTGAACGACGGTATTGATACGGGGCTGCACT
>NW_020442463.1:2507215-2517416 GCF_000699045.2 Agrilus planipennis | reverse complement strand
AGGTTATGCGTTCAAACTTATGAATAGTTACCTTACCGACAGAAAGCAGATTGTAAAAATAGACGGTTCTTGTAGCACCGAGTTAACTGTAAAATGTGGAGTACCGCAGGGCACTGTCCTCGGACCGATCTTGTTTATATTGTATATAAATGATATACTCAAGATGGATCTAAATGGTGACATTGTGTCATTTGCGGACGACACCGTTTTAATTGTAAAAGATAAAACCTGGGAACGAACTTTTGAAACTTGTAACATAGAAATTAACAAATTATATCAGGAACTTTATAAAAACCATCTTTCTCTAAACGCTAAGAAAACCGTTTACATGACATTTAGTAGCTACAAGAATAGTCTTCCTGCAGACGCGCCTGTAATGATACATGAGGTTGATTGTCCTGGTAATGATTGCGAATGCGTTAACATTGAAAGAGTATGTGAAACCAAATACCACGGACTTATCGTAGATCAAAATTGGAAGAAACATGTTGAGAAGATTGTTAAAAAATGTCGATATCTCATTTACTTATTTTATATTTTAAAAACATATCTACAGAAGGAACAACTTTTAATGATATATTATGCACTTTTTTGGTCAGTTGTGACATACGGTATTACTGTTTGGGGAGGCACTCATGAAAAAACTATCAACCCTTTACTTTGCGTACAAAAAAAGATATTAAAATTGATATTCAATAAACCCCTGTATTACGAATCAGAAAAACTATTTTTAGAAAACAACATTATTAGCATAAAAAAGTACTTCGTTGAAAAGTCCATTTATACAAATTTTAACTTAAACCAAAGTACTTATCTTGAACGTAAACTTAAATCTCATAGAACGGTTAATATACCAATGAAAAAAGTTAACAAAGAAATTGATCGCAGAGACTATCGCTACATTGGTTGTAAAGCTTTTAACGCTCTGCCCATATCATATAAAGAGAACTTTTTAAATACTTTGAAAAATAATAGAACAATAAGAAAATGGTTCATAGCTCTCTTATCGAAGGAAATGAAAAGCCTCCTCCAACCAATAACATAAATTTTCCGTTTTTACATCAATTATACTTTTACCCTTATTATAATATCTTACTTGAGCGGAATCAAATTATGTAAAATATTGTATTAGTTTAAATTATACTTAGAGATAGTTTAAGCAGGTTCGCGCACAGGCCTCGGCCTTCAACGAAATATTGTTCTTGTAAATACTGTGTAAATATCGTAACCTACGGCAAAGCTCCTTCACTGATGCATAGAAAAGGTAGATTACTACCCAATCTTATGCCATCAGTAAGGAAAACATTGTACAACATTGTATAATAATTCCTATTACGTTTTGTAACAATATTGTATATATACGCCTGCATAATAATAATAATATACAGGTCGCGTCGGAAAATGCTGAACAGCACAAGCAGCATTTACACACTTTATTTACTCGCCTGCATTCCTACGGCATATTACTCAATCCAACGAAATGCCATTTTGGTAAAGAAGAAGTCTCTTTTCTAGATTATCCTGTTTCGGCAAATGGAATACGACCTTTACCCGACAGAGTGACAGCAATCATCAACTTCCCCAAACCAAGTACCGCAAAAAATTTTTGGGTATGCTCAACTTCTACAGAAAGTTTCTGCCCAACGCTGCCAACGCTCATTCTGCTTTGAATAAAATTCTACTGGGGAAAATAAAAGGAAATGCCCCACTTCAATGGAAAGCCACAACCCATGAGGCATTTAATTTAAGCAAGAAGCAACTGACGCAGACTACTCTACTACACCCTCTACAACCAGAAGCTACTTTAGCAATTTTTTGTAACGCTTCCGATCATCACTTGTGCGCTGCGTTACAACAATTCCACAATGGAACTTGGCAGCCCCTAGTATTTTCTTCTCCAAACTCTCTAACGCTGAAGCTAAATACAGCGCATTCGACCGAGAACTTCTCGCAATTTATCGCACAATTAAGTATTTCCGTCATTTTCTCGAAGCCCGTGACTTCATTATTTTTACACATCACAAGTCCCTTACCTTAGTTTTCCGTCCGAACCTTGACAAATACTCCCTCCAGACGGTCACGGCATCTCAATGTCATTAACCAGTTCTCAACGAACATTCAGCATATATCTGGGAAAGATAATATTATTGCCGACACACTCAAACGAATCTCTGAGCTATTAACACGCTTTCATTACGAAGCTCTTTCATCTGAGCAGGAATCCATCAGGGAATTTCACGAATACCTCAACTCAAACCAATCCCTACGATTCAAACGGATTCACATTCCTGACTCAAACAATGTCATTTTCGATTGGTACGGCAACACCTTTTTTAACCCCAACATTTCGTTTCGTTGCTATCAAACAGTTGCGTTTCCTAATACATCATGGCATTCGTGCTTCCATAAAACTTGTGACCCAATGACTCATTTGGCCGTCTGCTAGCGATGATTGTGCAAAATGGGCATGCGAATGTCTTTCTTGACAAAAAGCAGAAATTACTCACCACATTTCTCCACCATTGGGCAAATTCGAATTGCCATCAGAAAAATTTGATCACGTCCACATTAACATAGTTGTGATGCCACCCTCGGAAGGATACCGTTATTGCCTCACGTATGTAGACAGACGTTGGCCCGAAGCTTTTCCCATGACAGATCAAGAAACCACAACACTAGAACGAACATTCTACGAAGGATGGATCTGTCGTTTTGGGGCACCCTTAAGGATCACTATGGACCAAGGTTGACAATTTGAGTCCCAACTTTTCAAGGAACTGTGGCATTTAACAAACTCAAAAAGAATTCCAAACAACGGTATACCACCCCTTAGCAAATGACTGGAACCAGACGAAGGAGTACGTTCATCCACCAAGATCTACAATCAGCCGAGTATGTCCTATTTCGACGGGATGGTCCAAAGATCCCACTACAGTTCTCATACAATGATCTATACAGTGCTCAAACAAAACGAACATTAGGCCTAGTACATTATTAGATGCACTTAAAGGTTGTAAAGAGTTAGATAATTTAAACTTAAATGCATCTATGTACGAACAGATGCGCAAAATTCAAAATTACAAGCCTGTTAAACGAATAACACCCACACAGCAGATTAATACAAGTAGTTTAAGACCACAACCTAATTTCTCTAATTTTAATAATGCAATTAGAATGAACGCATTTCCAATTATAAATGGACAAGTAATGTAATTTGGGGTGAATAGCTTCAATTTTTTCTAGTTTTATTTTTTTAAATGCGTATAACTTTGCTTAGAATCATCGTAGATGAATCAAAAATTAAAATATGTAAAATGAGTTATACATTCAGCCTGTCTAGTTACCTACTTCGACCACATTTTCTCAAATTTTAATTTTTTTTATTAAATCGCTGATTCTATTGAGAAATTAAGTTGAAATTACAGCTTACAAATTAAGATAATATACCTAGGTAAACAAAGTGCAAAAAAAAAACGAAAGAAAAAAACAAGAACAACTCAACATTTTTTTACTCTAAATAGGTTGCACCCACACAGAACTTGTGTTGTCCTCCTCTTTGGTTCATAAGTAGAATTCGTCGCTCAATATTTTTTGGTTTAACATCACAAATATCATCTTTGTAAGGGAACACAAAATAGACATTCTTACCAATCTTCTTTCTCATGCATTTCACATTTACACAATTGGCTGTCACATTTTGAACCTGCCCGATAAACCTACGCTCACGTTTATTAGTTTCAAATTTCACAATAACAAAGTCATTTTTGTTGAGCTTATATGGCACTATTTCTGAACAATGGCCATCATCTTCATTCTGATTTGATTCTTTTCTACTCTCATTTGCTTTATCATGTGTCTCATTATCACGAGTCTCATTATCATCAGTCTCATTGTCTTCAGTCTTGTTTGAATCGTCGTCATCAGTCTTGTTTGCATTTTCACCCGCAGAAATTTCGCACAAATTATCATCAATATCTTCAGAGTCTGAGTTGCTCTCCGCCGCAACACTTTTTCCTGGCTGTGCTTGCAATTTTTTTTTCCGTTAACGAGGTGTGCTACCTGCTGTTTCTCTCATTTCTTCGAGGAGAGTAATCAGTGATTGATCTATGCTTTGATTTATCACCTTTGGAGTTTCTTGTTCCTTATTTGGAACCAGTTGAAGGACAGCTTCTAGAGAACGCCAGAATTCCACATTTCTTATACCCTGCAACAACATTATATGCGCCTTTCGTTTTTAATTTCATCATAAGGGTTTTCAGCAGCGCTGGGAACATGTCTTTAGGAACTGAGGCCTCCCTCCTTCGTGGGCCCAATTTCCAGGTTGATAAAATAGATCGCCAGTGTTTCTTCATTGGCCCAAAAAAACTCACATCACGTGGTTGAGTTAGATGTGTTGAATTTGGTGGGAGGAATACCATTTTTATGTCATACATTTGACAAAGTCTCACACATTCTGTGGATAAATGGCACGAAAGATTGTCTCCGATTAAAACATTGGTTCCAGTTTCTTTTTAGGAATGTAATTGCCACCGCTTTTAGCCAATCTTCAAAACAGATCGCATCGAACCAACCTGATTTACTTCGATTATATCTCGCTTTTCCTGGTCCATTCTCATCCCATGCGCTTTATAAATGCAGTGCTTTATATACAAGAAATACATGAAGTAACTCTCCTTCTGCATTAGCTGCCATCATAATAGATGTAGCTGATTTCGAAGAATTCATGACTCGTTCCGGATGTTTACAGCCACGTTTTGTAATAAATTTTTTCCTGCCTGGATCGTCACTTAAATTTGTTTCATCGTAGTTGATGATATTTTCGGCAGGCACATCTTCTAATTCATTTTTCAAATTATTGAAATATTCACACAGTATGGTTCGAGATACCTCAGCTCGTGATCGTTTTATGTTTTGGCACATGCGTTCTGCCAATATTTTCTTATGCCTTTTCAAAAAACCAATAACAAATTCATTACCTGGCGTGTTATTTTTGAATCTTTTTATAGTCTTGCCGCGGTTATCTAAATAACTTTTTTTAACAAACAGTCGAAGAGTTATTCGACCCATAGGGTACCCCTATTTCGAACAGATGAGAATTCTTTCAACAATTGTGTTCTCCTCTTCTGAAGACAGGGCAGTTGGCCCACCTTGTGAAAACGTATCTGGGTTTTTATAATGTCTTCTTAAAACCGAATTTGGAATTCCGGCACGGCGAGCTGCTTCTCGTATAGATAAACCGGCACGAATTGTATCAATTGCTTTCTTGATATTTTCTTTAGAGTGTTTATTGTATCGTTTCCCATGAGGATCTGGCTTGTAATTACGCGGCATCGTGCTAAAAATGGTTTAGAAAGTATAAAATGTCAAAAGAATTGAATATTTTAGTGATTCTATTACCCCACTTTTTTTCAGATACTTACCATGCAGTAAGAAAAAATTCGTTAAAAAATTAGGATGGAGAAAAACAAGCATTTAACTAGCGCAATATATTCGAAGACACATTCACCAACGATTAACGTAAACGATTATTGTTGCGCATATAGCAGAGGGGCAGTGAAACAAGTTCTGACTCGCATACTGCGACATCGGCACACGGCGATGATACTCGACGATATTCAGTGGGCGGAGCAATCATTATAACGTCTCTTGTCACACTTCAGGTCCATGCAGTCTGTTTGAGTGATTAGGAGCCGAGATATGCACGTGTATACTTTTTTGATTCTATTCACCTCCACTGATTCTATTCCCCCCAAATTCCTTCAACAACAAAGACAACAACCCCAAATAACGGTGAGACCTACACATAATTTCCAAAATTTTAATCATCAAAATTACCTACGAAACAACGTCCAGAGCGGCGACGTTTCTATGAGGACCGTTTCTCGATTTGATAAACAACCAGTACGACAAAATTACTTTCAGTCTAGACCAGGACAAAAACCCACTTTTGCATCTCAAGAATTGACAAATTCAGAATCCGAACGACAATTCGACAATGACGAAGAATAAACCGGATACGTTTATGACGAATTCGGAAACGCATATATACCAGTTAATAACTTTGATAATAACTTGACTATTGAGCAAGACAACGACTCTGAACAGAAAATGACTGAAAACGAAAATTTTCAAGTACAAGCCTCTACGAGCGACCAGATAATTTAGATTTGAACAACTTAAACACCCTATTAACCAAAACGCCTCGATTACCCTATATTAAATCTAACTTATATAATTGTAAAATTCTTATTGACTCTAGAGCCTCTAAATCTGTAATGAATCCCGGATAGGTCCAAAATTATTTTTCTGAATATGTTTTTTATGAACCATTTGAAGTAAAAACTGTTCACGGTCAAATTAATGGTAAGTATCGCATTAAAATTCCTTTTATTCACGAATTTAATAAAGACACCTATATTGAGTTTCTAATTTTTCCTTGGCATGAAAAGTTCGACGTTTTGATCCGTAATGACGACTTAAGGCTATTAAATGTCATCATAAGTTATAAAGACAACTTAATTATCACTGACAAAACGCAAATTCCTTTTCACCAGACGACCGACGGACAAGAACAAATAAACATTCCCGATACAATTAAGGCACCATTATCACTTAACGATGGTGCATACTTTATTTCTGGTGAAAGTATAATTCCTGGACTCTTTGACATAAACCAAGGATATGTAAAATTACATTGCCTGAATAATTTTAATATTAACGACACTTTGAATATAGAATCAATTAACAGCATTATATATACTACCGATAATCCATTATTACTAGATGACAACAGTCAATTTGACCCTCTAACAGACCTTCGAACTGAACATATGAATTACGAAGAGAAAAACAAAATTATTTAATTATGTAAGCAATTTAAATCTATCTTTCATAAGGATCAATCAAAATTAACTGTAGTAACCAATGTCAAGCACAATATTAGGACGACCGACGACGATCCAGTTTATAAAAGATCGTTCAGATACCCTCAAAAACTAAAAGATGAAATACAAAAACAAATTAAAAATCTTTTAAATGATAATATCATTAAACCGTCAATTTCCCCATACAGTTCACCGGTCTGGATCGTTCCAAAAAAAAAACGGAAGCTTCCGGAAAAAAGACATGGCGATTGGTCATTGATTTTCGAGACCTTAATAAAAAAACAATCGAGGACAAGTACCCAATCCCGCGTATTGACGATGTATTAGATTCATTAGGCAAATGTCAATACTATACCACTCTTGATTTAGCCTCGGGGTTCCATCAGATCCCGATAGACGAGAAAAGCATTGAAAAAACAGCCTTTTCAGATGAAAACGGACACTTTGAGTATGTAAAGTAGTTAAAAAACGTGCCCGCTACCATCCAAAGGATGATGAACGAGGTGTTAAAAGAATTCCTATATAAGTTTTATTTCATCTATATGGACGATATAGTCATATTTTCTAAAAGCCTACACGACCATCTTTTGCATCTAAAACAAGTTTTTTCCAAGTTACAGCAGGTTAATCCCAAGGTTTCGTTAGATAAGTCAGAGTTTCTGAGAAAGGAAGTCCCTTTCCTTGGACCACTTCCACTTCAGGAATAAAACCGAATCCCTATATGATTAAGTCAGTTAACGATTTCCAAATACCTAAAACGACCAAAGATTTAAAATCATTTCTGGGACTTTCTGGTTATTACCGGAAATTTATACGTAATTACGCTAAAATTGTGTTACCCCTAACCAGGTGCCTTAATAAAACTCAAAAATTGATGTAAATAATAATTAATATGTTAATGCCATCAATCAGATAAAAGAGCTAATTAAAGACCCACCTATACTAGCCTATCCTGATTTCATAAACAATTCCTCATTACAACTGACGCTTCGGATAGGGCCATCGGTTCTGTTATTTCTCAAGATCATCATCCCATAGCTTTTTACTCGACAACCCTTAATAACGCCGAGAGAAACTATAGTACGATAAAAAAGAACTGCTATCAATCATAGAAGCATGCAAAAATTTTCGACCATATATATTCGGCCGCAAGTTTCTGTTACAGACTGATCATCAACCGTCAGTCTGGTTAAACTCTCTTAATGAACCCCAGAGTCGTTTAGCCAGATGGAAAATAAAGCTATCGGAATATGACTGAAATTAGGGACATAAAAGGTAAGGAAAATCATGTCGCGGATGCATTATCTGGTACAGAGATTAATGCGCTCGAAGACGATGAAATGGGAGACATATATCTCGAATCCATGTGCAATAATGCAGATCCACAAGAATTTGAACGACTAATTACTGACAGACGAACAAGAAAATTTTAACAATCCCAACGACAAAGATGACGACATGGTGACTATTCATTCAGCACAACAAAACCCCATACCTAGTTTGACTATAACTGAACGTCCATTACAAACTTTTCAATTACAATTACGCCGGGATTCGTTTCAGCAAGTAGATACACATATTTTTAAATGGACCTTGCTGGAGCATACGTAATCCTAAAATGTAGTATCGTACTACAGATGGCGCTCACCACGCCATTTGTAGTATTTTCTACAATTTATAATTAAACCAGGAAAAAGAAAGTTCACAACAAAAAACGCGAACTTAAGTAGAATCATATGTACCCTGACTTTAGAGGACCTAAATGCCCTTCCCTGGTTACAACACGTATTAGAAGACAATCAATTGAAAGTACCAAAACAAGTTGGAATTTTCTCTGATAAACAGTTTGATGAAAACTTTCAAAATGAAATATTTTTAATTCTATTTAACGAATTTCAACGCAAGCGTAATGACGTTAAAATTTTCAAAACTAATTTGAATCTCTCCCCGCTTACCAAAGAAAAAATTATTAATTACCACGAAATAAACCACAATGGTATCGAAGAAACTTATCAACACTTGAATGAAAAATAATATGTTAACATTATTTGATAATCAGAAAAAGGCAATAGAAAAGCAAAACCAATATCTATCTCTTGCTCATCACATTACTAACTCTTACGATCAAAATTTAAAAACTATACAAGATAATTTTAATGGGTCTTTTAACTTATTTGCATCCAAAATAGAAAATTTCAATAAAGAAAACGAAATAACTAAACTTATACTTATAGCTAATTCTCTTCTGAATCATATTCAAATAATCGAAAGATCTCTTACGTTTGCACGACATGAGCTTCTCAATTATGAGTTGATAACTGATAAACAACTGAGAGAAATTCTAGAACACCTTTCAGATATATACAATAAAAATCAACTTTTACCTCATTCTGAAAAAGATCCAACAATTTACTTAAATTTCAACAAACAAACTATGATCTTAACTAATGACCTAATTATTTGTGTATTGGGATTTCCTATTACCCTTCCAATTACTTTCCAACTATATCATTTAGTACCCTTAATTAATAATAAAAATGAAATTATTTTGTTACCCTCCAAATATAATGTCCGTTATGAACTCCTCAATTATTGGTACAAACAATGTACGCTAATAAAAGGAAATTTCTTTTTCTGCAAAAACAAAATCCTTACGAACATTATTAAGATAGATCAGTGTCCATCTATCTTGGTAACCCAATACAATGAAAAGCATCAATTAAAAAATGGTTCAATTATTGTGACCTCTACGACTTCTTGGAATATAGAAAACAAAGAAGAAACAAAAGGGAGTTTTCTAATTAATTATGATAGAAGAGTCATTATTGACGAAGATATCTTCATCAAAGTACCGACGACCGTTAGTGATTGGAAACTTAAAGAGTACCAGATTCAATTACCTCAACCTGTACGGAAGATTGCTCAACTACAACAATATCCTAATGATTCTAATGAAATCAAGCATATCCTACAAGAAATTGAAGAAACCCCAATCCATCTTCAACGATTAACTTTTATTGGGCACATTTCCGTTTCCGTAATTACATTTATTACAATCATTGTACTAATCACTATTTTATGTTTCAAGAAAAAAATCCTAGCTATACTTCAACGATGGAAGAAGAGATCAAGTAGTTTACAAGAAGATGTTAAAGAATATGAAATGGACAATCTACAACCCGTTACCCTAACATACCCGAAAATAGTGTGAGACGAGGACGTCTAAACTAAGGGAGGAGGTGTAATATATAGTGTAAAATATATAACTATGATATATAAAATATACAAGGTGTGAGGTTTAAAAGGCTATTAAGGGT
>NW_020442463.1:2487848-2506562 GCF_000699045.2 Agrilus planipennis | reverse complement strand
GTTATTTATTTTATAATATAAATTGGTAAAAAGTGTGAGTACAACTGACTTGTTTATAATTTACTAACCGACTAACTTGTTTATAACAACATACAACTGTTTATCAATACATATACTATTACTATGGAGCTCAAACAAAAATTAGCAATTCTCAAAACAACTAATTGAACAGAACAAATAATTGATAAATCATAAAACACAAACGTAACGAAAGAGCGCTTAGTAAATATAAAATCTCAACAATTGTCAATACAGAAGACATTGAAAAACGACGAATTAGGGGAAATTGTAATTAAAAAAGGTGCAATTTTAAGCGTTGTTGTGACTTTTGATGAGATATACAATTAATATTGTACGACTTTTACTGCCTGAATCTGCCAGGGGTAAATAATTTTTATTGTTGCATACGCATCTGACCGATCCGATAAGACTTGAACCTTGACGAAACTTTTATACAAACTAAAGTGGGTGGATCGGCTTGCGAGTTTCGATGATTTAGGAAGCCTGACCATAGATTCAACCATAATGGGGGGGGTTCTTAAAGAGAAGCCAAACTAAGACTAGTCTCTGAAAGAGGGTAGCAGCTCTTTCAATACTCAGGGTGGCAGAGATCATGAGGATCAGAATGGCACTCTGGTGTACAATACTGCGATGTGGAAAGCAACGGGAAACCACCACATTATGATCCCGAGTAAAACGTACGTTAAAAATTAAATCCTCTGGGGTAAAGCACTCCGGACGTAAACTAGTCCCCCATTTGGATGTCCGGGCGAAGACTACCTCAGGATATGTCATCAATAAGTGCAATAGGGTTAGGTGCAATAATTCACGAGTCGAAGGGAAGGCAGTCAGACAGAGATGCACACTGTCACCGCTACTTTGTAATCTATACACCGAAGACGCAATCAACATCATTAAAGACAGTACAACTGTAGGGATAGATATACAGATAGCTTTAAATAAAATGGAAGCAGTACTGACAAAACAGTACTGTATGAAAATAAATAAAAGTAAAGTAAAATACTGGTATGCATAGGGAAGAAAAAAATAGGGAAAGAGCGAATATAAAGATAGGAGACAAAAAATTAGAAAAAATGGCTGATTTTAGATATCTAGGAATTCAGATAAGTCAGGACGGAAGGAGTAGTAGGGATATAAAGCAGAGGATAGCGCAGGGTCGTGTCGCGTTTAATAAAAAGAAGTCACTTCAATGCTCGCGAACGGTTAATTCAGAAATTCGAATTCGGTTATTAAAGGTGTCTGGCGCGCGGAGTTGTACGGATACGATGGACAGTGGGCGCTGCGGAAAAGAAATGGTTAGAAATGTGATGTTATAGGCGAATAATGAGGATAACGTTGATATAAAAGGTTAGATATGAAGTGGTATTGGAAAGAATAAAAGAACAGAGGACTCAATGGATGTCAATAGGAAATAGGCAAGATAAGTTGGTAGGACACCTTCTCAGACATTAGGGTCTAGTCAGAGAGATATTAGAGGCAAAAACAGGAATTAGGAGAGGTAGAGGGAGACCTGGATTAGATTACTGTTCGCAAATAGTTAGGGATGTGAATCGTTCTAGGTTTAGGGAAATGCGAAGTTTAGCTCGGGATAGGAAAGAGTGGAGGTGTCCAACCAGTCTTGGGACTAACGATCTTATAATGATAATATGCATCTGAGAAGGCGGCTCCAATACACAAAAAAACGACAACACTATTTGATGCCCACTTTTCCATTAACGGGTGTTTCAGAACCTTGTATAAATATCTATTCCTTAGAGAATGTTGGTTCTCTATTATATTTAGCTAATGCTACCCGCCCAGACATTTCATACGAGGTGAATATATTCAGTAGGCATCAAATCAATCTGGAATTGTTTTTAACGAGTTTACAGATATTTGAAGGGAACGAGAGTTCAGGGACTCAACTTCGTATGAGAACGAAGATTTACAGGCCTTTTTGGATGGCAGATTGCGAGGATTCTCTGACGATTTGTTCTCTATGGAAATTCAATAGCATGGAAAAATCATAAGTAAACTCATGTATCTTTGTCCACTTACCCAGCGGAGTATATCGCCATGAGTATAGCTTGCAAGGACACAATTCTCTAAAAATGATGTTAAATACCTCCTACATTCCAATGAAACTATGGTGTGATAATAAGCCCGCCGAAGCAAGTTCTAAGACGGGAAGAGGCAGTAAATTGAGTTATACGACTAAAATACGTGAACATTATATAAAGGAATGGGTAAAGAGGAACTCGGCTACTATAAACTGGATAGAATCAAATTGCTGATGTATTCGAGAAACCTTTGCCTTTCAAATTGCACAATAGATTAATAAAAATTATTTTAACCCTGGAACCCTACCCAGGGTGCTGTAGCACTCTCTGTAACTTGAGTAGAAGTATTTCTTTAATGGATGGCACAGTGTCCTTTTTTCTCCTGTCACTTTGTGTCCACCATTTTGTGGTGGTTGGCAATTAGCTGTGGCACCGGTAAGTACTTTAAATAATTAACCCAGGATGCTGCAGCACCCTTGGGTAATGAAATGGTTATAATTAGAAAAAAATATTTCGTCTTTAATTTAATTTTCGGGGCCTCTAACTTTACTATCATACTGTCCACTAAAAGGCAGTAATAAAAAGATAGTAAATATATTGAATGAAATCCTACAAATGGCGCGGTAAACGCCATCTGTGGTACAATGCTACATTTATCATCATTCATCATCAATATGAATCCAGACGTAGCTCACCACTACGTGATAGGCACGTTACCATAATCGAATAAATAAATTTGAAGTGGTAAGTATTCTGTCGAAACTGCCAGACGCGGATCGCGATTTCAATCTTGTTGGATCTCATCAGCGCGTCGACAGTTTCGACAGAATTTGAATTTATAACACAGACCAACTTTGTTGAGATTATCAAAAGGAAAGAGGAACGATAGGGTTGAAGAGAAAGATAACTTTCAATATATATAGGTACGCTTTATTAGATTTGTGTTAACAAAGAAACTTCTTATTGCACGCGTCTCGTGGGCAACGGTCACGGACCAACTTATGAAAAATTACCGGTAACGCAAGTAGTGCGCTCCGGCGCCTTAATACTGAGTTTTGCTCACACATGCGCAGTGAGCCTATCGACGTGCGATAACTTCACTTTTCAACACTCCCGCCGTTTGAGTGCGTCGAGGACCCTATGCCTAAACCGTTACATAGATGCGGAAACTGTCTCTTTGGAAGTGCATTGGTAAATATATCAGCTAGCTGCTGATCAGCCTCCGTTGTGCTAAGTGTGACTAGCTTTTGTCGTTGGGACGACCACGTCACAGTCCCGTTCGATAGAAAAAACGCATACCCCGTGGTGTATCTACGCGTCTCCACGTCACTTGCAAAATCCGAGTCTGAAAACTCCTGTAACTCCAAAATACTCACGCCGCTTTTAGTGTACATTACCCCGACATTCGTTGTTCCGACCAAGTACCGGTAGATTCGTTTTATTACTTGCCAGTGGCTCTCGTTGTGATTGCTAAGAAATTTACTAACCAAATTCACCCAAAATGCGATATCCGGCCGCGTCACAACCGCAAGAAACATTAACGAGCCCACTGCTTCTCGAAACGGTACTGTACTTGGGTTTTCATCGTCGCGATTGTTTGGAACTAGTCGCGCGTGCGGGTCAGCAGGAACACTTGCCGCTTTTGCATCAATCATCTTAAATTTATTAAGGTTTTTCTTCTTTCTTTGAGTCCCTCTGGTATTTCCAAGAAGATCTCTTCCTTGAGCCCGTTGTGAAAAAAGGCTGTTCTCACATCGAATTGTGTCAGCTCCAAGTCCTGATCAGCCACCATGGCCAATAGAACTCTCAACGAGTCGTATCTCACGACTGGCGAGAAGGTCTCCGTGTAGTCGGGTCCCTCTTTTTGTTGAAATCCTCGTGCACAAAGTCTCGCTTTGTACCGGTATAAGTCGCCTGACGTGTCTCGTATGACCTTGAACACCCATTTCGAATCTATGGGCTTTCGATCCGTTTTCCTTGATACGATCGACCAAGTCGTGTTCTGCTCGTGCGCGTCGAACTCTTCCTTAATCGCCTCGGCCCAATTTTCTACCTCGGCACTGTTCATCGCCTCCTGAAATGTGTTTGGCGGATCATATTCAGCGAAGTCGATCTCATACCGTATGGGTCGTCGGATTTTTGCACGGTCCCGCAGTTGTCTGTTATTGTCTGTTTGATTTTGATCTTTTTCTCGAGGATCTTCTGGTTGTTTCTTTTCTTTCAGGTTCTTCCTGAGCTTCTTGGCGTTCTTCCTTCGGTTGCTGCTCGACGGGTTCTGCCACATCTTCATTTTCGTCCGCTAGAAGAATGTATTCGAATTCTTTCCCTTTTTCTGCCCCAAGTTGCGACTTCACGTTGAATGTGACGTCTCTCGATACAAATATTTTTTTATTCTGTGGATTGTACAAACGGTAATTCATCGAGTCGTTCTGATATCCAACTAAGATCAACTTTATGGCCTTCGGACCTAATTTCTTGCGAAATTGTTTGTCGATAATGCATCCGATTCGAATGCTCGAAAATGAGACACATCTGGTGTTTTTCCAAACCAGATCTCGTATGGCGTTTTCTCTTTACCGGTAGCCAGAACTCGTTTTAACACCGTCACTGCTGTGCCGACTGGCTCCGCCCATAGCGACAGAGGATGTTTCTTTGCCATTATCATCGTGCGCGCACTCTCGATTATCGTTCTGTTGTCGCGCTCGGCTTTCCCGTTCTGCTGGGGAGTATAAGGTGCCGTGATTACCAGCTCGATACCACAAGCCTCAAGATATCGCTTCATTTCAGGGTTGCAATACTCTCGACCATTGTCCGTACGTAACACTTTCATCGGCTTGCCGAATTTGTTGTCGATCAACTTTTCGTATTTCTTGAAAATGTCAAAAACATCAGATTTGTGTTTCATGAAGTAAACATACCGAAATCCTGATGCGTCGTCCTTGAAGGTTATGCAGAATCTTGCACCACCGATCGACTCTGTTGAGAATGGTCCGCATACGTTCGAATGTATGTATTCTCCCAGTTTTGTGTTTCTTTTTGTCTCGTGCTTCTTGAACGGAAGCCTCTGTGCCTTTCCGAAGGCACACGATTCACAGAAGAAATTGTCAATGTCCGCTAAATTCACACCGCGAATTAGTCCCTTTTTCGTCTTTTCGCGCAAAACTTTATTGTTTACGTGTCCCATTCGTTCGTGCCAAACACGCAAGTTGACGGTTGACACATTTGCTTCTCTCGCAACAGTTGGTTTTCTCACTTTAAAGAGCATTCGATAAATCTGATTGTACTGATGTACACCGACACCGAAAACTTCGCCGTCACGGTTAATTGTCACTAGTTATCCTTTGAACAAAACATCGAAACCATTGTACCAGTCCCGTCGGTAAGTGATGTGCCTGGACGCACCGCTGTCGGTAATCCAGACATCGCTTGTGTCGACTGCCATTAGTCGTTCTACGACCTCACTACTCGGCACTGTTGCGGACAGGAAATTATGAGGGAATCGGCGGACCTCTTTATGGAACACGTCGTCCAAATGGCCGGCGTGATCAAAGAACTGCGGCACAACTTAGAGAAAAAGGAACAGGAGCTAAAAGCTTTGGAAAAGCAACCACCGCAAACGGTAAGTGCGCCTTGTTTTTCATACGCGGACAAACTTAGAGCAGGGAAAAGTGTGACAAATATTAATACTAGGGTTACCGAACATTCTTTTCCAGTAAGAATTGAATCAAGAAAAGGTACGGAAAGGCGTAGAGTATGTTAGGAAAGTGGTTATGCGCTCAGTATATCCGATAAAAAATAATATCACGCTCAAAAATGTTAGGGCCACGAAATCTGGCGTTTTAGTTGTCGATTGCGCTAGGAAGGAGGACGCCGAAAAAATTAAAAAGTCACTGCTAACCAAAGCAAAAGACGATGTTGCGGTCAGAGATATTAAAAAGAGTTAGGATAGACAAACGCGGATGATATTCACGAGACAATTTTAGGACTTCATAGATAGTTTTTACGGCAATGACGTAACTAAATTTAAGAATGATTTTAGACAGTGGGCGGTATTCGAAACACGCAATAGTAGGGACACTTATAGCGCCATTTTTGAAATCAACCCTATTCTGCGACAAAAAATGCTTGATAGGTCGATTTATCTAAATTGGCAGCGCGTTTTTATTAGGGACCTTTTTTCCTTATTACAGTGTTTCCAATGCTATGCCTTTGGGTACTTGTCAAAGAATTGTAAGGTCAAAGACCAGATATGCGGCAAATATGGTGATAAGCACAGTTTTAGGGATTGTAAATCCAAAACTACTTCGTGTATAGTTTGTATCAGGTCTAATAAAGATAAAAAACACGCGCCCGTTAGCACCGATCACGACGCCAAGAGCCAGTCAGGCCCGACAGTGAATAGAATTAAAAGCTCTATTCTAGCTAACATAGATTTTTATGGAAATTAAAAACCATTAAAATAACCCCGACGCAGATTTCGTTTTAAATTTCGACCAAATTAATTTAGGTAAGGGCAAGGCGGCTACTAGCAATCTCTTGAAGGTTATTTTAGACAAAAATTACATATTTGCTTTGAGCAAGAACCTACGGTCAATAGATCGAAAGTTGTTGGTTTTGCTAAAAATAACTTGGTAATTTGTAAATCGTGTATTATTCCTAAAATAACTGTTATTGTAAATAATTCAAATATTTCTTGTTTATTTTTAGAAAGTATTTCTTGCGATAATATAATTGTTGTTGAAATTACCGTAAACACCATAACGATAGTTCTTGTTAATGTCTATTTACCACCTGTGGGGTCGAACGTCGACGAGAACAAGTTTCTCGAACATCTTAATTACGTTTTCTCAGAACTCGACCACCTATTGTTATGGAAGGTGATTTTAATGCGAAAAATTATGTTTGGGGCAGTCCAATAAATGACAATAGAGGTAATAATATTTTAGAAACATTTGAAAATAATAGCTTTATCGTATTAAATAATAATGTCGAACCTACTTTTGTTAGACATCGCGGGTCAAGTTTTGTTAATTTAACGTTAGCAAATTTTAATGCATTAAATTTAATAAAAAATTGGCATTTATCAGACGAAGAAACACATTCTGACCACAAATTAATCACGTGGCAGATTTTGCAAATTTCGACTTCCACATGGTTCAACTGATGACAGGACACGGGACACACTGTAGTACCGAAAGGTGGAGCAGCAGCACCATGTAAATATTTAATTAATAAATCATACTGTCTCCGATTTCACTTGTCGACGTTTTTGTTCACTTGTCGAAGCGACAAACGCACACTCGCAACGGTTTTCACCGGCATTGTCTTTGTCCCTTTTCTTTTTCCGGCAATCGTGAACAAGATGTCCTTTCCCTTTACAATAGAAACACTCGATTCTTGTATTTCTACATTCGCGGTTTTTCACACTGTTATTGTTTTGATTCGCGGCGAACTTTTTCTTTTCGTTCCCGCCACGACTAACAGCGGCTAACGCTCGAGTAACGTCATTGTCACCTTCGAGTCTTCTTTCTTCCTTCAATAAACGTTCTAATAGATTATCAAGGGTTTGTCTTTCTTTGGGTACACTGTCCGATGCTGTCTGGAGAGCGTTGTAGACTGCCAAGAACCTTTGCCATTAGGGCCGTGTCCGAAATCGCTTCTCCCAAATTCTTCAATTGAGACGCCATGTTTTGTACCCGGGAAACGTGTTGTACAACCGACTCGTTTGATTCCATGCGATGTCGGTGGAACTTTTGTAGCAAGAGCATCTTGTTCGACACTAATTACTGCTCGTGAATTCTCACCAATTTGTCCCACATAACTAACCAACAGTTCTTTCGGACGGAGTACGCAAAGTCCCTTTGAACTCCCCTCACCCCCACTAATTCAAAACTAACAAGTAACCTGACGAGGTAGGAGTAGGTTAGCTTTGTCAGCTAGCCATTTCGAAATGGCTACCCTCAAGAGCCTCGCACTCTTGGAGGGACTTTCGATCACGGAAGTCAAGCTCTTTGGAGAACGAGCTGCAGTCTATGCTCGCTATTATCAACGAATATCTAAGGTTGCACTCCGAAAATTCCCCTTCGACACCAATGTGCGAGGACGTTAGACTTTCCCATTCCCAATCATCCGATTCAGACCCTCCCCCACCACCGCTGACGGCTTTACCCAAACCGGGAAGCGGCATAACAAGCGCCGAAAACGTCCCCCTTTCTGTTTTCGGCATCTTCAACGTCTCCTGACTCAGAGGCAGACACCGGCGCTACCAGCCAAAAATACCAAAGCTCCCCCCCCCACCGAAATCCGCCAAAAGTCCCTTTGGCCGAAAATTCTTCGTGCAATGGACAGCCATGGCATCGCCACTCGTTGGGCGATAAATACAAAAGACTCTATAAGAGTCTATCCCAATTCCGAAGACGATTTTCGTCGACTCTCGACGAATCGAACGTTGAGTTCTCTACGAACCAACTTAAACAAGGCCGCGACCTCCACGTTGTCCTTCGAGGAGTTTGCGAAGAAATTTCCACTGAAGATGTCAAAGCCGAGCTTATCCACAAAGGCTTTGCCATCCGCGGCATGTATGTCCAACGGTGGAAAAATCTGGCCCTTAGTGTCCGTTCGTCTGGACCGCTCTTCTACAAAGTCCAACTCAATCTTCGAACTTGGTAAGGTCTGCGGGCTCAATGTAAAAGTTGAACCGAAAAAGGCCACAAAAGAGGTCCTGCAATGCCGCCGTTGTTAGTTATTTCACACGGCCAGTTATTGTCACGCCGCAGGGGTTTGCGCTTTCTGTGGCCGTAACCCAGCCACGGACCATACAGAGAAGGCTACCAACAGGACAGCGGACATAGAACAGAACCGCGTCAGTTGCGGACCGGAAGAGCCTGGTGGACTGAAGCCTGCGCCCCCAAACGGCCCAACCCGTTGTCAAACACAAGTGCGGCAAAATGGAACAGCACCAGGACTCGGAACCTAAAAAACATTTGGCTCCAGGAAAGTGCAAGCCTCCACTCGAACGTTCGTTGCGTTAGGTTTTCATTCATTCGCGTGTTCGCTTTCGACTCACCACATGATAGCAACGTGTGCGTTCGACGTTGTGCTAACAAAGTAATTGCTATTAACCGGGACCAACAAAGTTCAAAATTACGCGACATATTGTATTCGGGGTTTATGTAAATATGTATATATAAACTTTCAACTGTGAACTTCGGTTCGAACTGTTTTATTATTTTGTATATATTTTTTCCTGTCTTTAATGTAAATACTTATGTATAAGTAGTATAGCTATAGGGATGATACTGTGACACTTCGATGGCCTGTCCATCCTCAGTTCCTTACCATGACGTCTAAGACACCTTGGAAGTCATTCTTCAGCTGAAGAATGACCTATAAGACACCTTGAAGGTCATTCTTCTGCTGAAGAAGTTCATAAGAGCCTCTGGAGTGTCCTCATAGTGAGCGGAGCCTGAAGAATGACCTCTAAGACATCTTGGAGGTCACTCTTCAGCTGAAGAAGTTCTTAATAGCCTCTGGATTGTCCTCATAGTGGGCGGAGCCTGTATATATGTGTGTGTTTGTATGTATGTATGTGTTTGTGTGCGTCCGTGTTGTTTGTAATGCATCCTAAGCGACCTTGATCGAATTATAAGTATAATTGACGACTATCTGCTGTGTATGTATGTGTACCATGAGATATATATATATATAGATATATATATCCCGTACCATATATATCTTGAGACGTAGATATCTACCGTGTGTAAGATAGAAAGTAAGGAGAACAGAGACGACACATCCAGGGACCTCCCCAGCCCCTGAAACCCGGCCAGCTGGATCAAGTCCTTCAGGAACATACGCCCCGCTCCGCAAGCCCCGTCGGCTATCCAGTACTCCCAGTGATCCCCACAAGCCGCGGTCGCCACGCCTGTCGCCGTTACCAAAACTATCGCCGATTCCCGTCCCGCTGTAACCACTTCCATCGACTCCGAAACGTTCTCGGCCATATTCAGGACGGTGGTACACGCCAGTGCCTACACGCGTGTCCCCGCTTCCTCCGACACCCCGTAGGCGTGCCTATCGCCTCCGGCGTATAGACTTCGGTTAGACTTTATTGCGCGATCGTACCGTGACTGAGGAAGGGTGTTAGGTTAATTTAGGATTAGGTTTATATATATATCTCGTTCAGTTTATGTTTGTATCTATATATATATATGTTTGGCGCACTGGTAGATTAGGTTAAGGTAGGTTAAGTGAACTGTATATATACATACTTACTCTGTTTGTTTTCTTCTGTACATTATCTCTCTCATTTGACTATATCGCCGAGTGTAGTTATGTCTATATTTCACAATTGTATGGAAACAGCTACGCGTGCCGGGTAACACCTTGTTACCGGGCACACGTGGAATGTGTAGTCGTAGTAACGGCCGGACTAGTCTGGTGAGCAAACGGACCTATTCGCACCTTCGTTGATGGGAGCCTCTGAAGTGATTGCAATACGGAAGATTAAAGAGATTTATTTACAGAGTGGAATTAAGAATGATATACTGAATATATGCACAGTCCAGTAGCTAAAGGCGTAGCCGACTTATAGTGGTGAGTTGTTAAGAGGGTAGCCGACTGACTTTCTGTGGTTTTTGTTTTGTTTAGTTTAGCCTCGAGGAGGGGAAATCTTCAAAAGACACCCCCTGAAGGGGGGTAGTGTCGGATTCGCCGTAGCGCCTACCGACTAAAACCCCCCCTCGAGATGGGATTCCAACTATAAAGCTGTTACTCCCAAGGGAAAGATTTTGGCTATTTTGGGGAAAGGGATATGTAAAAATGGGGATGGGAGGGCTTGGGGAGGGATGATGAGGGTGGAAGTAGGTGCCCCATCGCAGAAGTAGGGTGGGGACTCGCGCTGAAAAAGCGAAGCTAGTATGAGCGTAAAAGAACCGCTCGAACCTAAGCGAGCAAAAGTGGACAGCTCGGAACTATGATGAACCTAAGGGTGCAGCTCAGTGAAAAAGGTGGCAGGGCCTCCTGAAACGGTCGTTTGGTTTAAGGGTGAAGTCGGATAGTGTCGAGATAGTTGGGTTTGGGTGGCCTGACACTGAGGCCCTAAGATTTGCAGCGAATTTGGTTGCAGCCTCGGGGAGAGAAGATAGACCGGTTTCTTTCAGAATTTGGGTATTTCTGATGAACCAAGGGTAGTCGAGTTCGGGACGAAGAATCCGCATGTAGGTGCCTTGTAGAATTTGAAGACGTCGTGGATGGGTGCAGCCCCAAATAGGGGCAAACACTAAAAAGTCACTTAATCATTAACGACACACTACACAACACACCCGAAGAAAAAGCTAACGCGTTCGTCGACACAATCGTCAAATTACACGTAACACACACCGGCCCTAATATCGACGCGGCACACACCACACGTATAAACAATCACACTAGGTTCACGTTACAGCATGCTAGTCACACACAAAACGATATTTTACGCGAAATCTCCCAAAACGACATAACTGACACTTTTGCAAAATTAAAAAACAATTCCCCTGGTGAAGACGGAATCACCAACAACATAATTAAAAACCTGCCTCCTTGCGCGATAGACTTCCTAACAAACATATTCAACGCGATTTTAAAAACGGGATATTATCCAACAAACTGGAAATGCGCGAACGTTATTATGATTCCGAAACCCCAAAAAGACCTCACCGACCCCACGTCATATCGTCCAATCTCGTTAGTCAACAATACCGGTAAAATATTTGAACGAATTATCGCTACTCGTCTGTCNACACACACACACACACACATACAAACTCATTTTTAACACAACCACATAAAACCATCATCAATTGGCTGAAGAGGAACTTAATTGATCCTATAACGGCCTGAGGTAGAGGGGTTTTAGTCGGTAGGTCTGAGGACACCTTCCTCGGGAATCCGACACTACCCAGTCGTGCGGACGGCTGGGTGCCTTTTGAAGATTTCCCCTCTTCCACGAAAACATAAAAAAAAGAGTAGACTCGGTTTCGGCAGTTGGCGGTCGACGGGTGAACATCGCTCGCATGTCGGAAGGTGCAAAGGCGGCGGCGGTAACAACCTACTGAACGTCTTCAAAGTACACGGACCTGCATGAGAACGATGTGCCTCTCTTTCTTATCCATAGCAGAGCCCGGCAACTGGTAATAACCAATAGGAACGTCGTCCGTACACCCCTTGCAATCAACCCCCGTATAAACAGAGGTCCCAAATCAATGAAAAATCACAGTCTACCAGCAACAGCTTGTAGCATACATCACGTCCGCTAACGACCATAATTGTTCTCTAGCCAGTCCGTGCACTCACACGACTACACCAGCAATTCTTCCAGACCACGTTCGTCTGTTCCCATACCGCCTGCCAGTGCGTTTTATGTACCCACGTACGATCCTCTCGGTTAATATGATCTGATGCTCCAGAATCCAGAAGGAAGGTAATTCTGTTAATTTATTGATTATCTATAGGTATTATATTCTTCAGTTACGAACGTAAAACTTGATGATCCAGAATCATCCTTAAATTTGATCTCTTTTGGCCACTTTCTTTGCGTTGAAGTTCTCTGTTGTAATAATAATAGTCATTTTTTTGTGTCCTATCCGCCCACAATGGTGACATTTCCGTCCAAACAATTTGTTATTATCCTTAATTTTACTGAAGCGTTTTACTGTATTTGTTCGGATAGAATTTTGCAGGCTTTGAGAATTTAAAATTAAAATTTTTTCGCATAGTAATACTTTTGTACTAGTATCACTACTTTCTGTTGCCGGTTTCACTTCATGTTTCAATGGTCTTAATGTTACAGAAGCTAATCTTAATTAATTATTCATCATTGTCTCAATTGCGGTAGTCACACCATCGTATGATTTGGGAAGAATCATTAATAGTTGAGTAATCCACCTGCTTCTAACTAATTCCTCAATTCGACGAGAAAGAGCTTCTGGGCTTTTCTACCGTGGTCAAACTCTGATTGCAGACGTTTCGCCATGCTTAACATCGTCGACTGAATGGTTAATGTGGAGTCGTACTTTTATAGTAGTCTGACAGTCATGGTTGGCTGATACTGCGTTAGCTTCGAGTCGCCAGATTTTTAATGAATGATTGAATTATAGCTGATTTTTCTGAAGGTAGAATATATTTTAAACATTTTTCTTTTTAATCTCCTTTTTTATAGTTGTTTCCATTCATTTTAAATTGTAACGTATATTTTCAATACATCAATATATAATGACAGCAATAATAATATAAAATAATAATGTAGTAAGATTAATAAAGAATATACTACAGACGAACAAAATGCAGCAATGAGATGATATCAGTAGCAAAAAGTATCTGATAAATAAAGCTAGCCTAGCCAAAGAAATTTAATTAAATGCACTATGAAAGATACTCAAACATATCGTTAACCTTTACTTTCATCAACATTTGGCTGATGTAGAAACAAGAATCAAAGAACAGTAACAGTTCAAAAATAATACAATCATAATTGGCGAAGGCATAGTATATCCAAAAGAATCCTATTCCTTGTGGTATTAAGTTCCTTTCTTTGTGCTCTGGATTCATCATCATAAGGTCATCAATCCTAAGACTGGTTGGAAACGTACCTCTACTTTTTCCTATACTGAGCTAAACTTCGCATTTCCCTAAAACTAGAACTGGCCACATCCTTAACTATTTGTGAACAGTAACCTAATCTAGGTCTACCTCTACCCCTCCTAACTCTTGTTTCTGCCTCTAATATGTCTCTGACTAGACCTTCATGACTGAGAAGGTGTCCTACCAACGTATCTCGCCTATTTCTTATTGACTTCCATAGAGTCCTCTGTCCTCCTATTTTTTTCAATAGCTCTTCATTTCTAACCTTTTCTACCCACGATGTCGTCATCATCCGCCTATAACACCACATTTCGAACGCTTCTAACATTTTCTTTTCCGCCGCTCCCACTGTCCATGTTTCGCACCTGAACAACGCCGTGCTCCAAACATACACCTCTAACAACCTTTTTCGAATTTCTAAATTAACGGTTCGCGAGCATAGAAGTGACTTCTTTTTATTAAAGGCGACACGACCCTGCGCTATCCTCTGCTTTATATCCCTACTACTCCTTCCATCCTCACTTATCTGACTTCCTAGGTATCTAAAATCAGCCACTTCTTCTAATTTTTCGTCTCCTATCTTTATATTCGCTCTTTCCCTACTTTTTCTTCCCTTGCATACCAGTATTTTAGTTTTACTTTTATTTATTTTCATACAGTACTGATCTGTCAGTACCGCTTCCATTTTATTTAAAGCTATCTCTAGGTCCTCCTTGCTAGATGCTAATACTGCTATATCATCTGCAAATCTAAGCATACTAATCTTTTGCCCTTGCACATCTATCCCTACAGTTGTACTGTCTTTAATGATGTTGATGGCGTCTTCGATGTATAGATTAAAAAGTAGCGGTGACAGTGTGCATCCCTGCCTGACTCCCTTCCTAATATTTACTTCTCTACGTTGCATCCCCAGCTCTATAACTGCCTGTTGCTCTTTATACAAACTAAGTATCACTCTTCTATCTTTGTAATTCATCCCTACATTTTTAAGTATATTTAACATCTTGTCCCATTTAACATTGTCAAAAGCTTTCTCTAAATCTACAAATCCTATGTACGCACTCTTTCCTTTTTCTATCGTTTTCTCTATTGCTACCCGTAAAGCTAGAATGGCCTCCCGCGTTCCTCTATTTCTTCTAAACCCAAATTGATCTTCCCCTAATAGTTCTTCCGCCCTTTTTTCCATCCTCCTCTGTACAATTCTAGTTAAGATTTTTGACGCATGGGAAGTTAAGCTAATTGTTCGAAATTTCTCGCACCTATCCGCGCCCCTCTTCTTAGGTAATGTTACTACTACGTTCCGTTTATAATCCTCTGGGACTTTCCCCGTTTCGTAAATGTGACTAACTAACTTAAACATACGATCTCTAACCTCTTGTCCTGCATGTTTTAGAATTTCCCCCTGTATCCCATCTACACCTGGCGCCTTATTATTCTTTAAATTTTTTAATGCTACATCGAACTCTTCTCTCATTATGGGATAACCAAGCTCATCTATTTCCACACTATCTTCCTTCTCTAATATATCTCCTAACTCAGGGCCTGCGTAAAGGTTCTCTAAATATTCTTTCCACCTATCTGCCTTTTCCTCATTTTCTATCAACATGACCCCTGCCTCGTTTCTTATATTATTACTACTGTATCCTACATCTCTAAAATTCCTTTTAATTATATTATAAGCCTCATCGGTTTTACCTACTTCAAACTTTTCTTCTACTTCTTTACACATCCTATCAATCCACTGCCCCTTAGCTGCCCTACACTTCCTAATTATTTCCCACTTTATAGCTTTATATCTTTTTTGCCCTTCTTCGTCTGTCCTGTTTTTGTATTTCCGCCTTTCGTCTATTAATCCTACAATCTCATTTGTTATCCAGGGTTTCCTACTTTCGTTTTGTTTAAGACCTAGTACCTCTGTAGCTGCTGACTTTAGACACGTTTTAATGCAGTTCCATTCTGTCTCTATGTCCCCGTCATTCGTTTCTCCAGCCGCCATTAGTATTTGGTCTGTCATTTTACCTAGCCTATCACGCGCTTCTTTACATTTTAGCTTTTCTAAGTCGAGACGTCTCCTACCTGCCCTCTTTTTCAGAATTTTGAATTTAAGATTGGTCTTCATAACTACTAAATTATGATCGCTATCTATATCAGCTCCTGGATAACTCCTACAGTCCTTCACTTGATTTTTAAATCTTTGCCTAACAAGTATGTAATCTAACTGATATCTCCCTAAATCACCTGGCATCTTCCACGTATAGCGCCTCCTAACGTGATGGTTGAATAAAGTATTCGCGACGGTTAAGTTATGTTTATCGCAAAATTCTATCAGCCTATCTCCCCTATCATTTCTATTGCCTAATCCAAAAGAACCTGCTATTGCACCCACTTTACCTTCACCTATTACTGCGTTGAAATCTCCTAAAACTATTAGGTTGTCCTGTCCTTTCACTAAACTTAACACGTCTTCTATATCTGCATAAACTGCTTCTACGTCTTCATCACTGTAAGATGATGTAGGCATGTAGACCTGCACTAATACCGTTCTTACCGGCTTTGAGTTTAATTTAACCATAACTATCCTATCGCTTTTTTGTAAATAACTTTCTACACTCTGCCCTACTTTCCTACGCATTACAATTCCTACACCTGAATTACCTTCTACAGATCCTGTATGTATTACTCTAAAGTCCCCACTCCAGAAGTCTCCAGCTTCGGGCCAACGGACTTCACTTATACCTACTATATCTAATTCTAATCTATCCATCTCTATTTTTAAATTTTCTAATTTCCCTACCTGCCTCATTGACCTAACATTCCACGCTCCGACTCGTGAAACATTGCACCTATCCCTATTGCACTTATTGATGACATCCCCCGAGGTAGTCCCCGCCCGGACATCCGAATGGGGGACTAGTTTACGTCCGGAGTGCTTTACCCCAGAGGACGCCATCATTTAATTTCAGTAGTTGAACGTTTTACTCGGGATCATAATGTGGTGGTTTCCCGTTGCCTTCCACATCGCAGTATTGTGCATCAGAGTGCCATACCGATCCTCGTGATCTCTGCCACCCTGAGTACTGAAAGAGCTGCTGTCCTCTTTCAGGGACTTGTCGTAGTCTGGTTTCTCTTTAAGAACCCCTCCATTATGGTTGACCTATGGTCCGGCTACCTAAATGATCGAAACTCGCAAGCCGATCCACCCACTCTAGTTTGTACCAGAGTTTTTTTGCAGTATGGCAGTTTTTCCGAACTTTTCTTTATTATATTCCCTCCAAAGGTTATAATTATTAATTTAGCTTAATTAATCTCAAAAAATAGTTAACAATCGATGTTATGATTATTATAAGTAGAGGTTTATTTTTTATCGTAGAACTTTTCGTTTCTACTACTTTTTAATATCGAAAACAATTCTCCGTTACGCTTTTTGTAAAATTGGTTTTTATTGTATTGTATAAATAATTTAAATAAATCTCCATTTTCACATGAATTTCGCTTAAAACCTGTTTAGGTTCAATAAATAATTTAAGGAACTTTGAAGATTTTTATTTTCTACGAATCAGGCGTGGTATGTGCTACATGATCTGCCCAGGAGAGAATCGAAAGAATACTTTTTTCTGAGTCTGCTGTACAGGGTGAACTCTGCACATCTAATGATTAACGGAATCAATTTCATTATAACAGTAATTAACATACGAGCAATTGGAATAGCCCTAGACCAGACACCCCTATTAGTTTGATGAATGCTATAACAGTTCTTCTTCTTTTATTATCCTAACTAAATTTCAATATCTTAATTAAAACTATCTAATTCGTCCGACAATGGAAACTATTTTGGATGGTTACTGGAGCAAAACTTACTTATTTGAAAGATGAAATCGGAATGCCAATTACTAATGTTACCATACAACTCTATCTACAAACAGGTAAACTGGTGAATAATATTCTAGCGGGGATGAATAACTAGGAAATGAATATAACAATGAATATGGAAAGTCCTATAAATAAATATCGGCACAATCGCTATACAACATTCCTTTCCAGTTTATAAGGGTTCTGTGAATACCCAGGTAAAATGCAAACTAGTCCTGTTGTCACTAACTTACTAAGTATTTAACATTACAAATATAAATTTAAAATTGAAAATATTTTATGTACAGAAAAAAAAAAGAGAAAAACTTAGAACTTAACAATATTATAAACTGTTCATTAGAAACAGGAGTAGTTTCCCAAATTTTAAAAACAGCAAGAATAGTACTGATACGAAAAGTATGTAGAACAAAAAAAGTTGAAGAATTTAGACCAATAAATATGCTAACAGCAGTAACAAAGATTCTAGAAAAAGTTGTCTTCAACCAAATTGTACAATATATAGAAGATGATAACATTCTATCACAATATCAATCGAGATTTAGAAGAGGGTATAATTGTGAAATTGCATTTCAGTATGTATTGAACGAGTGACAAAAAAAGTGGGACGATATAGAAACAATGCTCAACCAAGTAGGATGACTAAAAATAAAGGACCATGCGGAATACTTAACATTAGTATTTATTCATAAAATCAAACTGAAACTAATGCCAAAGTATTTTGACTGTATGCTGGTGCAGTTTGTGGAAAAACACAACCGTAATATACGTAACAAATCAAATTTTATGTTACCACATGCCAGTAATAAAAAGATGCAGAATTTAATCTTTTTCAGGGGGATAAAAAAGTATAATGAACCAGAAAATAGGCTTAAAGAATGTAGTTTGATGCAATTCAAAAAACAATTTAAATAGAGAGTAGTTAATAAAGTTAGAGCAGGTTAGTCAAATTTATAAAGTTTTTTTTTTATTGTTATTGTTTTATAGTATTTTTTGAAATTAGTAATTTTAAAGGTAGTTTGCATGGCTATTTGCTAAATAAAGTTATTATCATTATAACAAGCAAGTTTTCAAAAATACAAGCTGAAATTGAAGTTGCGTCTTCAAAAGAAAACTTAGAAGTTGATCACAATTCATACATTACCGAAATCGAAAAGCATTATTTTGA
>NW_020442463.1:2476729-2483975 GCF_000699045.2 Agrilus planipennis | reverse complement strand
TGATATCTCCCTAAATCACCTGGCATCTTCCACGTATAGCGCCTCCTAACGTGATGGTTGAATAAAGTATTCGCGACGGTTAAGTTATGTTTATCGCAAAATTCTATCAGCCTATCTCCCCTATCATTTCTATTGCCTAATCCAAAAGAACCTGCTATTGCACCCACTTTACCTTCACCTATTACTGCGTTGAAATCTCCTAAAACTATTAGGTTGTCCTGTCCTTTCACTAAACTTAACACGTCTTC
This sequence comes from Agrilus planipennis, assembly GCF_000699045.2. NCBI lineage: Eukaryota > Metazoa > Arthropoda > Insecta > Coleoptera > Buprestidae > Agrilus > Agrilus planipennis. Next base: position 2,483,727 of record NW_020442463.1, on the reverse strand, counting down.
TATATCTGCATAAACTGCTTCTACGTCTTCATAACTGTAAGATTATGTAGGCATGTAGACCTGAACTAATACCGTTCTTACCGGCTTTGAGTTTAAATTAACCATAACTATCCTATCGCTTTTTTGTAAATAACTGTGTCCTACTTTCCTACGCATTACAATTCCTACACCTGAATTACCTTCTACCGATCCTGTATGTATTACTCTAAAGTCCCACTCCAGAAGTCTCCAGCATCGGGCTGACGGACTTCACTAATACCTACTATATCTAATTCTTATCTATCCATCTCTATTTTTAAATTTTCTAATTTCCCTACCTGCCTCATTGACCTAACATTCCACGCTCCGACTCGTGAAACATTGCACCTATCCCTAATGCACTTATTGATGACATCCCTCGAGGTAGTTCCCGCTTTACCCCAGAGGACGCCATCATTTAATTGTGTGACACGTTCTTCTCGAGATCATAATGTGGTGGTTTCCCGTTGCCTTCCACATCGCAGTATTGTGCATCAGAGTGCCATACCGATCCTCGTGATCTCTGCCACCCTGAGTACTGAAAGAGCTGCTGTCCTCTTTCAGGGACTTGTCGTAGTCTGGTTTCTCTTTAAGAACCCCTCCATTATGGTTGACCTATGGTCCGGCTACCTAAATGATCGAAACTCGCAAGCCGATCCACCCACTCTAGTTTGTACCAGAGTTTTTTTGCAGTATGGCAGTTTTTCCGAACTTTTCTTTATTATATTCCCTCCAAAGGTTATAATTATTAATTTAGCTTAATTAATCTCAAAAAATAGTTAACAATCGATGTTATGATTATTATAAGTAGAGGTTTATTTTTTATCGTAGAACTTTTCGTTTCTACTACTTTTTAATATCGAAAACAATTCTCCGTTACGCTTTTTGTAAAATTGGTTTTTATTGTATTGTATAAATAATTTAAATAAATCTCCATTTTCACATGAATTTCGCTTAAAACCTGTTTAGGTTCAATAAATAATTTAAGGAACTTTGAAGATTTTTATTTTCTACGAATCAGGCGTGGTATGTGCTACATGATCTGCCCAGGAGAGAATCGAAAGAATACTTTTTTCTGAGTCTGCTGTACAGGGTGAACTCTGCACATCTAATGATTAACGGAATCAATTTCATTATAACAGTAATTAACATACGAGCAATTGGAATAGCCCTAGACCAGACACCCCTATTAGTTTGATGAATGCTATAACAGTTCTTATTCTTTTATTATCCTAACTAAATTTCAATATCTTAATTAAAACTATCTAATTCGTCCGACAATGGAAACTATTTTGGATGGTTACTGGAGCAAAACTTACTTATTTGAAAGATGAAATCGGAATGCCAATTACTAATGTTACCATACAACTCTATCTACAAACAGGTAAACTGGTGAATAATATTCTAGCGGGGATGAATAACTAGGAAATGAATATAACAATGAATATGGAAAGTCCTATAAATAAATATCGGCACAATCGCTATACAACATTCCTTTCCAGTTTATAAGGGTTCTGTGAATACCCAGGTAAAATGCAAACTAGTCCTGTTGTCACTAACTTACTAAGTATTTAACATTACAAATATAAATTTAAAATTGAAAATATTTTATGTACAGAAAAAAAAAAGAGAAAAACTTAGAACTTAACAATATTATAAACTGTTCATTAGAAACAGGAGTAGTTTCCCAAATTTTAAAAACAGCAAGAATAGTACTGATACGAAAAGTATGTAGAACAAAAAAAGTTGAAGAATTTAGACCAATAAATATGCTAACAGCAGTAACAAAGATTCTAGAAAAAGTTGTCTTCAACCAAATTGTACAATATATAGAAGATGATAACATTCTATCACAATATCAATCGAGATTTAGAAGAGGGTATAATTGTGAAATTGCATTTCAGTATGTATTGAACGAGTGACAAAAAAAGTGGGACGATATAGAAACAATGCTCAACCAAGTAGGATGACTAAAAATAAAGGACCATGCGGAATACTTAACATTAGTATTTATTCATAAAATCAAACTGAAACTAATGCCAAAGTATTTTGACTGTATGCTGGTGCAGTTTGTGGAAAAACACAACCGTAATATACGTAACAAATCAAATTTTATGTTACCACATGCCAGTAATAAAAAGATGCAGAATTTAATCTTTTTCAGGGGGATAAAAAAGTATAATGAACCAGAAAATAGGCTTAAAGAATGTAGTTTGATGCAATTCAAAAAACAATTTAAATAGAGAGTAGTTAATAAAGTTAGAGCAGGTTAGTCAAATTTATAAAGTTTTTTTTTTATTGTTATTGTTTTATAGTATTTTTTGAAATTAGTAATTTTAAAGGTAGTTTGCATGGCTATTTGCTAAATAAAGTTATTATCATTATAACAAGCAAGTTTTCAAAAATACAAGCTGAAATTGAAGTTGCGTCTTCAAAAGAAAACTTAGAAGTTGATCACAATTCATACATTACCGAAATCGAAAAGCATTATTTTGAGTGCGCGGCTATAATACGTTTACGTGAATTAAACCAATTGCCTTCCACAAGCGCCAGTTACTATACGTCAAATCATGCGCAATCACCTACCACTAAAAAACATACTTATTACCACAAATCGAAATCCGTCCCTTTGACGGAAAACCCATTAATTGGTACAGCTTTCATGATTCATTCAAAAACTTGGTGCATGATAATGATGAATTGATCCCCGTACTTTTTTACTTACTTCAAAATGCTTTACAAGATCCTCTAAAATCTATTACCAAAAATCTAAATGATTCTGAAGAAAACTATAAGGCAGCTTGGGATTCTTTAAAGCAAAGATGTAACAAACCGCGGCAAATTTACGTATATTACGTGTATTTACGTAAGATCCACGGACAATTTCGGCAATCATCTAACAAACCTAGTATGCGCTAAGTCACGAGTGGCTCCTATAAAAACAATTTCTATGCCTAGGGTAGAACTATACGCCGCGAAATTGCTCGCAAATTTATTTTCATCATATACCATTTACAATTTGATAAAATTTATTTTTATACAGATTCTACAATTACATTAAATTGGATCAACAAATCGCCCCACTCCTAAAAACATTTGAGGCTAACCGCATTACAGTAATTCAAAATTTAACCAACAAGCAAGACTGGTATCATATATCAAGCGCTGACATTCCTGCAGACTATATATCTCGCGGGCAGCGAATTATAGAACTTCCAATTAGTGATGATACAGATTCTTCTAGGATCTCACTGCATACATCCTGGGCTAAAGACGTTAGAGGCCTCGAATAAAAAAAATGTATCAAGTAAGTTTATAGTGATTTTTTCTTTTCCCATAATAAATTTGTTTATCAAATTAAATGTAAACGTTTTTCAAGTTGGGCTTACTTTAAGTGCACTATATGTGGAAAAAACAATAAGTGTGGATTAGTTGGTATAACAGCTGTCAAGAACCATGAAAAAACTGACGTGCACCAAATTAAAGCAAAAAGTCTGAAAAATACAGTAAATATATTCGATGCTTTGACTAAAGCAAGCAATGTAAGCACTCGTGCAAAGATAATAGAACTAAAAACTGCAATGTTCATATTAAAGCATGACTTGCCAATTGCGTTGTCTGATCATTTAATTGATTACGTAAAAAGTCGCGATAGAGACAAAAATGTGATGGAAAATGTAACGTGCAACAGAACTAAATGCATGGCCCTCATTCAGAATATAATTGGCAAAAGAAATTTGAATTTTTGGTAGAAATGTGATTTCTCTACATATAATAAAATAAATATTTACGTTCTTATTCTTTTATTATCCTAACTAAATTTCAATATCTTAATTAAAACTATCTAATTCGTCCGACAATGGAAACTATTTTGGATGGTCCTATAAATAAATATCGGCACAATCGCTATACAACATTCCTTTCCAGTTTATAAGGGTTCTGTGAATACCCAGGTAAAATGCAAACTAGTCCTGTTGTCACNTGCGTCTTCAAAAGAAAACTTAGAAGTTGATCACAATTCATATATAGAAGAGGATAGATCGTTATTCATCACTGACAAAATGCCGTCAGTTGCATTAATCCCACTTTGGAATAAAAAATTAATGAAAGTACATACAAACAACGTCTGTTTAATTTATTAATAACGTATTTTAAGCAAAAAATAAGTTACATGGATTTCCACGGATTTTTCAATTCCTTCACGCTCCCACCAATGCACGGATAACTAAGTAAACGGATCTGGCATAACTGGACGAAAAACATTGACCTACGGACATTCAAAATACTCTTAATTACGTTGAACAGAAATATTAGAGCATTGATAGAAAAAGTAGGGTACGCTTTATACTTCGCAAATGCATCAAATGCTTTAAAATCAATCCCAAACTACCCGACTACTTAATGGGTGATTTTCCTAAAAATAGATTGTTAGATTACATACTTAGGCAAAGATTTAAAAATCAAGTGAAGGACTGTAGGAGTTATCCAGGAGCAGATATAGATAGCGACCATAATTTAGTAGTTATGAAGACCAATCTTAAATTCAAAATTCTGAAAAAGAGGGCTGGTAAAATTCTGAAAAAGAGGGCAGGTAGGAGACGTCTCGACTTAGAAAAGCTAAAATATAACGAAGCGCGTGATAGGCTACGTAAAATGACAGACGAAATACTGATGGCGGTTGGAGAAACGAATGACGGGACATAGAGACAGAATGGAACTGCATTAAAACGTGTCTAAAGTCAGATCCCAAACTATCCGACTACTTAATGGGTGATTTTCCTAAAAATAGATTAGTGCAAACTTGCCCGTTTCAATGTACGGGCCTAGATTACTGTGGTCCATTCTATATCAAAGAGAAAAAAACTCAGAAATAAAAATAAAATTAAAGCTTATATAGTAGTTTTTATATGTTTTTCGACAAAGGCAGTTCATCTAGAACTAGTTACTGACCTCACTACAGAATCATATTTGGCAGCCATAAAAAGGTTTTTCTGTCGACGAGGCAAATCACATAATTTATACTCAGATAGTGCAACCGATTTCGTTGGCGCAAAAAATGAAATAATAAAATTAAACGGACTTTTGTTATCAGATGAACATAATAATAAATCAACCCATGATTTGGCAAACGAAGGCGTCAACTAGCATTTCACACCCCCAAGATCGCCACATTTTGGTGGCTTGTGGTAGGCAGGCGTAAAACAATTCAAGGCGCATTTATATAGAATCGTTGGTGAAGCTCTTTTTACTTATGAGCAATTAAATACATTTGTTATTGAAATTGAATCCATCCTAAATCCCCGTTCTCTAATTCCTATGTCTTCCGATCCAAATGATTATTCAGCCTTTACTCCTGCCCATCTATTAATTGGAGATTCTCTTTCGAACTTACCCGAAGTCGATTTGCGCAATATACCAATGAAGAGATTGTCAATATGGCAGTATATAAACAACACTTTTGGAAAAAATGGCAGAGAGACTACATTAATCAACTTCAACTCAGAAGTAAATGGAATAAGCCTAATTGCAATCCAGTTAAAGTCGACACTCTTGTCATATTAAAAGAAGATAATCATAAGCGTTTACGTGAATTAAACCAATTGCCTTCCACAAGCGCCAGTTACTATACGTCAAATCATGCGCAATCACCTACCACTAAAAAACATACTTATTACCACAAATCGAAATCCGTCCCTTTGACGGAAAACCCATTAATTGGTACAGCTTTCATGATTCATTCAAAAACTTGGTGCATGATAATGATGAATTGATCCCCGTACTTTTTTACTTACTTCAAAATGCTTTACAAGATCCTCTAAAATCTATTACCAAAAATCTAAATGATTCTGAAGAAAACTATAAGGCAGCTTGGGATTCTTTAAAGCAAAGATGTAACAAACCGCGGCAAATTTACGTATATTACGTGTATTTACGTAAGATCCACGGACAATTTCGGCAATCATCTAACAAACCTAGTATGCGCTAAGTCACGAGTGGCTCCTATAAAAACAATTTCTATGCCTAGAGTAGAACTATACGCCGCGAAATTGCTCGCAAATTTATTTTCATCATATACCATTTACAATTTGATAAAATTTATTTTTATACAGATTCTACAATTACATTAAATTGGATCAACAAATCGCCCCACTCCTAAAAACATTTGAGGCTAACCGCATTACAGTAATTCAAAATTTAACCAACAAGCAAGACTGGTATCATATATCAAGCGCTGACATTCCTGCAGACTATATATCTCGCGGGCAGCGAATTATAGAACTTCCAATTAGTGATGATACAGATTCTTCTAGGATCTCACTGCATACATCCTGGGCTAAAGACGTTAGAGGCCTCGAATAAAAAAAATGTATCAAGTAAGTTTATAGTGATTTTTTCTTTTCCCATAATAAATTTGTTTATCAAATTAAATGTAAACTTTTTTCAAGTTGGGCTTACTTTAAGTGCACTATATGTGGAAAAAACAATAAGTGTGGATTAGTTGGTATAACAGCTGTCAAGAACCATGAAAAAACTGACGTGCACCAAATTAAAGCAAAAAGTCTGAAAAATACAGTAAATATATTCGATGCTTTGACTAAAGCAAGCAATGTAAGCACTCGTGCAAAGATAATAGAACTAAAAACTGCAATGTTCATATTAAAGCATGACTTGCCAATTGCGTTGTCTGATCATTTAATTGATTACGTAAAAAGTCGCGATAGAGACAAAAATGTGATGGAAAATGTAACGTGCAACAGAACTAAATGCATGGCCCTCATTCAGAATATAATTGGCAAAAGAAATTTGAATTTTTGGTAGAAATGTGATTTCTCTACATATAATAAAATAAATATTTACCAATTCAAAAAAATATATACAAGTTTCTTGTTTTATAGTAGACTAGGTTCTATTATAGAATTTAATTATATTTTCGAATCAGAAATTTTTCTACAAGAATAAACGCATACCTGTTTGCAACT
>NW_020442463.1:2469938-2471476 GCF_000699045.2 Agrilus planipennis | reverse complement strand
ATTATCATCATTCGCAACCAATAACTTTCACACATTAAAATTGAGATTCTCAGAGCTACCTAGATAATTATAATTGTTATATGTATAAAGTAAGTGTTAAGTGTTAATAATTAAATATTTTACAAAACTATCGTCTTTTACCACTTTTTTGAACTGGTTACTCGCTATTAATTTGGCGTTTAACGTGAGGATACCAGAAAGTATTCTTTCATCATATATTTTTTCCTCACAACACAAAACATGGTCCTTCGAGCCGGATTAAGAAACGAGTGATAAGTTAATAAAAAAGTGAACTTTTCAAGCTGTTATATTTGAGTGTGGTGATATAAATTGTTCGGTCATAAATACATCCCGTTTGGATTAAAGCACCGTCGATTTGAAGCAGAAGTCATCCTTATTGTTCCCGTTTGGACTGGTATCGACACCATTTATTAACACATTCGAAGACTTCTGGATACGGATCCCGTTTGGATTCAATTAGGAACAACATTGCCAGGATCCCGTTTGGACCTTGGATCAATTCAGAACAACATCGACAGAATCTCGTTTGGATTTTGGATTCATTTACGGCAACACCAAGGTAGGCTCTTGAGAATCTCCAATTTTCCTTTATTATCTATATTCCCACTAGTAAATTAGACTGATTCAATTCTCTATTAAAATGACTGATATAAAAATTAAGGGTTATATTAAAACTCGTTCTGTATGTAAAGCTAATATAACGAGATTATTTAATTACTTAAATGAAAACGCCGTATGCGATTTAGACGATGTTCAGACTCGTAAAGTTAAATTAGAAGAGAACTATCAAACCTTTTTAAATAATCAATTAGAATTCGAATTACTTTTAGAAGAAAATGATTTAGAAGAATTATTAGATAAACAAGAAACTGAGAGGGCTGAATTTGAAGACAATTATTTCAAATGTGCTAAAATTATCAATCAGAAATTACGCAATTTGAGTTCTGTGTCAACTTCCTCTAAATCGTCTGTATTAGATTCCGATAATAAGGTTCAGCAAATAAACGCTTTGTTACCTAAAATAACAATAAAACCATTTGATGGTAATCCAATAGAATGGTATAGCTTCCATGACACGTTCCAATCATTAGTTCATAATGATAAAGCAATTCCCGCGGTCCAAAAATTTCACTTGTTAAAAAACTCGATCCGAGGAGAATTGACTTCAATAATTGATCCCCTAAAGGCTTCAGAAGAAAATTATTTTGTAGCCTGGGATTTGCTAAAACAACGTTGTGATAGGCCACGCGTAATTGTTCAAACGCATATTAAATCACTTCTTGATATTCCTGAAGTTTCTAAGGAATCTCCGCAAAGTATTAGGGCTTTAATGGAAAAATCATTAATGCATGTTAACGCGTTAAAGGCATTAAAACTGCCTATAGATTCATGGGATGCAATATTGGTATATATTGTTACCCAAAAATTAGATAAGTGTACACGTCGAGCATGGGAGAGAACCCTTGAAGTTTTACAGCCTTTTTATAGTCTTGAAAGGGAATTATCAAAAGATTTAC
>NW_020442463.1:2454858-2468995 GCF_000699045.2 Agrilus planipennis | reverse complement strand
TATGCAAGGGAAGAAAAAGTAGGGAAAGAGCGAATATAAAGATAGGAGACGAAAAATTAGAAGAAGTGGCTGATTTTAGATACCTAGAAAGTCAGATAAGTGAGGATGGAAGGAGTAGTAGGGATATAAAGCAGAGGATAGCGCAGAGTCGTGTCACTTCGTGTATATGTTTGGAGCACGGCTTTGTACGGGTGCGAAACATGGACAGTGGGTGCGGAGGAAAAGAAAAGGTTAGAAGCGTTCGAAATGTGGTGTTATAGGCGGATGATGAGGATATCGTGAGTAGCAAAGGTTATAAATGAAGAGGTATTGCAAAGAATAGGAGAACAGAGGACTCTATGGAAGTCAATAAAAAATAGGCGAGATACGTTGGTAGGACACCTTCTCAGGCATGAAGGTCTGTCAGAGGCATATTAGAGGCAGAAACAGGAGTTAGGAGGGGGTAGAGGTAGACCTAGATTAGATTACTGTTGTGGAATGTTCTAGTTTTAGGGATATGCGAAGCTTAGCTGAGGATAGGAAAGAGTGGAGGTCCATGTCCAACCAGTCTCAGGGCTGACGACCTTATGATGATAATGATGATGAACAAAATGTAATGATTATGTCTACTGAAAAAACCACAAGCATTACCATTTTAACATTTATGTAGACGTAAAGAAAATGTAGTCATTTCCTTCAAATATTTACCGCGCTCTCTCGAGTGTCGGTATGGTAGAACACGAGAAGTGGGATGGGACTGACGGAGCAAATAGAAGAAAAACATTGCGTCTGTTAAAAACACGTGCTTTATTAATTGATCAAGACTAAGGTGGTTTAATAAATTACTTGTGATTAGGATCTGACATTGGTAGTAAACAAACATTAATTATCGTTTCGTTTATTACAGGTAATGGTTTGTTAATAGTTATATTTTTATTGTCGAAATTAATAGAAGTTTAATTACGTTTATTTCCGAAACCCTGCTGTGTTTTAGTTATTAGTGTCATAACCCCTGATCATCCAAGTATCTTATATAGATATATTTGAAAAATGTTAATTAATGTTTTAAAAGTGCTTTTTATGCAGAAACGTGCAATTTTAGTTATTTTTTCAAATGTATGCGATTGTGTTACCTAGTTTGTTTATTTTTTTTATTATTATGTAATTTGTTGAAGGTCATAGGCCTAATGCCAAGGTTATATAGTTATTGAGACTGTCTCATAGTTATAATACATTTGATGTTGTTGCATCTCATGCAATAAATATTGTATTATTTTATTGTTCATAGAAATTTTTGTACAAATTTAAATTCTATAGCCGGCGTGAGAAAGGCATTTTGTTTATGATGTTTAAACTGCTATTCAATTCTATATTATTTATTTGTGAAGTACCGTCTGTTATAAAACTTTGTATCTTTTGTTAGTCACGTTTCATGGTTATTGGTGTAGTTTCCAAATTTTATTTTTCCGAAATATTTATAGAAGTACCTGGATAAGGGTAATAACCTTGTTGCTAGCGGAACCGTTTTTGCACCCCCAAACAATGCTCGCTACGCCCAGTTAGGGAACTAGTTATAAGTATATTTAAGGGTCGAAAGATAAACATTCATTCATAAGCATTCATCAACAAGCAGTCATTATCATTATTCCTAAACATAACTTTTAAATATTAAATTGAGATTCTCAGAGCTACCTAGCTAATTATAATTGTTATATGTATAAAATAAGTGTTAAGTGTTAATAATTAAATATTTTACAAAACTATCGCCTTTTACAACTTTTTTGAACTGGTTACTCGCTATTAATTTGGCGTTTAACGTGAGGATACCAGAAAGTATTCTTTCATCATATATTTATTCCTCACAACACAAAACAGATGTTATATGCTTATATATTGTAATGTTCGTAGGTTTAACAAAATTAACTAATACTGATAACGATAAAAACTATTTATTTACACTAATTATTGTAGAACATAAAAACACTATTAAATTATTACTAAACTTAGGTTATGAATTATTCTATTTACTTACACTACTGTTGATATATCCTATACAGTGCGTTAGTTATTTCACTGATATCACTGTCAATTTATTTCTGGATTCACTTCTGCAACGGTCAATTCATTTCTACTTCTCGGCGATCGTCTCATCCTTTAAATACTCTTTTGTTTCCCTTTGGTAACGTTCTGGAAAACGTTCGGATAGTTTCTTTGAACTGCTTAACTGCTAGCCCAGAACGCAGGTACGACACACACATTTTCAAATACGGCGCACATGAAGAAAGGCACCCGCGGCTAGTCGACGAATCCATAAGCTGCTCACACACACGTATGCCCGATCGCACACAAACACACTCGTTCTCGCTGCACTGTCCCCTGCTTAAAGATGTTTCGTCCCGAAACATTTTCACTTTCCGTTTCGCAGGATCATGCCGGAATCTGCAATTCTCGCCTTCACGACATCCGCTCCGAGAATAGAAGTAACAGTCCACAGTCGTCTCATGATTGGTCCGATTCGGGTTATTACTGCAAATTAAAAAATCCATTCCAGTACGGCGGAACAGGACTTCGATCATTTTCCTTACGATCCTCCAATCTAGATTGTCCAGTCAACAACCCAGCTTCGGAATCGCCAGTTTCTGTAGGTTATAGAAGATGTCCGCGAAGTTCCATTGCTGCGTCCCAAAGGTCTCTATAAGTTGGTTTATCAGAGCATCTTCCTTTAGTTACTAGGTAATAGATATTGTAGCGTCCGTCAGTCAGGCAAAACAGTCTTCTTCCTTTCTGTACTTTGTCTTCAAGATGTTCCAAACCGCCAAATCTTGCGTTTGAACTCGGACGCGATACCACGGCTTATTCTGAGATCCTTTGAAACGTAATGGGCCAGAGAATATTCCTCAGATATAGCAGAGAGGTCTCGTCGGATTTCTTGCGTCACTCAAAATCTCCTGTTAACATGGGGGCCTTCCTTCATGAACTCTTCGAATGTGGGCTCGGAAGGAATAGTTTTTATTAATCTGGCCCACGCCTCCTCTTCATTTGCACCAGCGAATGGAGCCAAGTGATTAAAATGGACTACCTTCGGCTTCCCATTTGAAATTTTCTTAATTCAGTAGATCACGTCGTTAGTCCTCTTCACTATCTCATAGAGTCCTTCCTAATTTCGTTGGAACTTAGGTGATAGTCCACGACGACGTATGCAGACGAACCGACTCGTGGATATCGTTAAGCTTTCTTCGGAGGTTGGTAACAATCTTTTCCAGCCAAATCATCTCCTGGTTTACAGCCGAATTTGAGGTCACTAGGTAGTCGTAATTCCCTTCCAAAAATGACACTGGCAGGTGTTTAACCAGTCGTTTCGTGGACAGATGAACGGTACGCCATTAAAAATAAAGGCAAATAGCGGTCCCAGTCCCTTTGGTGATCAGACACTACCTTGGAGAAATATTTAATAAAGGTCCGCTTCATTCGTTCAACCATGCCGCCCGATTGTGGATGGAGTGGAGTAGTTCGAGTTTTTTTTATTCCTAGGACCTCGCATATTCCACGGATATAGCCGATTCGAAATTCTTCCCTTGGTCTGAGTGCAACTCCAAGGGCACCCCAAAACGACTGATCAACTCTTTCACCAGCTCCTCAACTATAGTTTCCGACTCCTGGTTCGGAAGGGTATAGGCTTCAACCCACTTGGTAGAATAGTCCATAACGACCACGATGTACTTGTTACCTTTCTCGGACTCTGGGAATGGACCCGCCACATCGATTGCGATTCGTTCGGAGGGGCCAACAGATGATCCATCACGAAGATGCTGCAACACCTCTCTAACCTAGCTTCGAACAATAATCAGTTGCTTCCTATCTTTCTCTCCATCTGGACTTTCAATATCACGCTTCGGGATGCCATCCTCCAAAACCATTGACCCCATAACGATTTTAGTACTTGGGTACAGGATGAAATTTGCTACCACGTTGGTCGCTTTCCGTATCTTTTCCATTCCATCGCCTTCTTCAAGTTCGGGTCGTTTTCTTGGTCGTGTTTTATATATTTCAGGTATCCACTCGTCATCGATTACCGTAACGCGTCGAATTGCCTCTTCATTCTTTTCCATTCGATCACACTGCGTGCAGTCTGTTTGACAAGATCTTCTGGAAAGTGCATCGACATTCTTGTGTACGGTTCCAGGCCGGTGTTCTACATCAAAATCATATTCCTATCGCTTTTCAATTCATCAAGCTACCTGGCCCTCCGGACTCTTGAAATTCAGAACTCAGAATTTTCGTCCATATAGGTATTTATAAAAATGTTCTACACCTTTGACTACAGCCAGCATCTATCGCCTAGTGACACAGAAGTTTCTTACGACTTTTGATAAGGTCTTGCTAAAATAGCCGATTACCTTCTCTTGGCCATCTTGTAAGTGCGAAAGAACGGCTCCCATTTCCACATTGTTAGCGTACGTATCCAAACGAATATTCCATTGGGCCGAGGATATACCTATCCTTCTTCTTTACCAATACTGTTTACACGTTTGAAACATATTTTTTATATTTTAATCATAATTGTATATTTCTCTATTTGTAGGTATATATGTTTATTTGTATATTTGCTTTTTTTGTAGATATGTAGGTATATTTGTTTATTTGTATATTAATCTTTGCTTAGTTGTAGGTATATTTGTTCATTTGCACATTTGTTTCTTGGGTTATTTGTATCAATTGTTCAGTTTAACATTATTATTTGTAATTTCAAGAATCTGCCTTCAGCAACATTTCCAAATTATGTTCAATTCCTGCACTATTGTTGTGCAGGTACCAAAGAAACGTATACGATGTATTGTCTGTCCCGAAATCAGTACCATTCGGTATTTCCAGGGTTGGTAAGGTCACCACCCTAACAATAGCTGTACAGCTTGAACCAGTTTCGGCTGGCTCATTTCGTAGTAGGGATGACAATTTATATATTAAGAATTTGAGTAAATCAACATAGTAGATCATTCAAACGACATAGCTCAGTATCATAATCATATATAGTATATCAGTCAAACGAAAAGCATTATTACAAAAATCATATATAGTATATCAGTCAAACGAAAAGCATTATTACAAAAATCATATATAGTACATCAATCAATCGAAAAGCATAGTATAAAAATCATATAGTATATCAATCAAACGACAGAGCATATTATCATAATCATTCATCATAGAACATAATCAATCGACACAAATCAATTGTAATCATCGCCAACATAACCCTTTAGTGTGCACTTGAAGCATTTTAAATATAGTTATTTGTACTTCTATGTGAGTTTTTCTTTACCATCGAGTGCACTGGTCCTTCGAGAAGTTTTTTCTATGTTGTACAGCAGTACACCGACGATTGTAGTTTTTTACATCGTCACATCACGCAACATTGGTCCTTCGAGCCGGATCACACCAACACATTAGTTACCAGTCCAAATCGTAGCTGCACAGCAAGGAGCAACATAAAGTCCAAGAACGTAGCTGCACATCAGGGAACAACATCAAGGTTAGTGCGACTTCCATTTTTCCAGTCTTTCCTATTTTCCCTTTTGTATCTTACCTTTTGAAAGTTGTTTCGATCTGAGTCAATCATGGAAGATATTCAATGTCTCGTTAATCAAAGAACTCAAATCAAATCACGTTTGACCAGGTTTAAAAACAAGTTTAACGCACTTCAACAGAAGTCGGAAATTGATAATAGCGATTTAATACAATTAAAAGAACGTTTAACAAATTTTACACCTTCCCTTCAAGAGTTCGAATTAATTCATAGCAAAATTATAAATATAGCAGCAGATCATACTAGTGAAGACGAAATAGAAACGTTTGAAAGTGCTTATTATGAGGTAGTTGCCGCTGTTAAAAATTTTCTTGCCAACGTTGATAATAATTGTAAACAACAAACAGCAGCAAACATTCAGAATATGCAACAAACAGGTTTAAATCAATCATCGATCATATTACCAAGTGTAGCATTACCTAGTTTTAGTGGCCAATTTGAACATTGGGTAGAATTTCGTGATTCATTCCATTCTTTAATTCACAATAATAACAATTTAGCAGATATCCAGAAATTTTATTATCTCATTTCATGCCTCAAGGGTGAAGCTGCACAAGCCATACAATCATTAAAGGTGTCCAGTGAAAATTACAGCATTGCATGGAGTATTTTACAAAAACGTTTTGAAAACAGGAAATTAATCATTCAAAATAATGTCAAATCTTTATTCAATTTAGAAATCATGAAAGAGGAGTCACATTTACCTCTTCAAAGGTATGTAGATGATATATTAAAAATTATGCAATGTCTTAGCGTCTTAGCAATTTTGAACAACCATCACGAGACACTTTACTTATTTACATAGCTTCTGCAAAATTAAGTCATAATACACGTTATGAATGGGAAATGCATACAGCAAAGAATNATCGCCAACATAACCCTTTAGTGTGCACTTGAAGCATTTTAAATATAGTTATTTGTACTTCTATGTGAGTTTTTCTTTACCATCGAGTGCACTGGTCCTTCGAGAAGTTTTTTCTATGTGGTACAGCAGTACACCGACGATTGTAGTTGTTTACATCGTCACATCACGCATCAAATACTACCGGTGATATCCACGGACTTGGTGATGGCTCAATTATGTCTCCTGCATTTCGTGGATTATTCGCTCTGCATCTTCCTTCTTGGCCAGGGGCAATCGTCTAGGTCTTTGGCGAATAGGCTGCGCGTTACCGGTATTGACCTTGTGTTTTACGATATTGGTCCTTACCCTATCATTCTTGTTAGTCTCAAAGACGTCGGCATTGTGACAAAGTAGATGTTGCACTTTGCATTTCTGCTCACTGGTTAGATTCCTCCGCCTCCTCGCGCCGCCACCGAAGTTCCTCTTTGTTACCGCTTGTCGCTTCATCCCGTTCTTCCAATTCTCTTCTTAACTCGGCTACTTTTAATTCGTTCAACTTCTTTGACATTGTAATGTGTTTTACTCAACCCCACACCTGACACCAGTTGTAATGGTCGTGGGCTTAACAAAATAACTTCTAAGACTGATAACGACAAAACTGTTTATTTACACTAATTATTGAAGAACTTAAAAACAATATTACTTAACTTAGGTTATGAATTATTTTATTTATTTACACTACTGTTGATATATCACTCTTCACTTCGCTATTTATTTCACTGCTATCACTGTCAATTTATTTATGGATTCGCTTCTGCAGCGGTCAATTTATTTCTACTTCTTGGCGATCGTCTCTTCCTTTAAATACTCTTTTGTTTACTTTAGGGAACCTTCTGGAAAACGTCCGGCTCGTTAATTTTTTCTTTGAACTGTTTAGCTCCTTTCCCAGAACGCAGGTACGACACACACATTTATAAATACGGCGCACATGAAGAAAGGCGCCCGCGGCTAGTCGGTGGATCGATACGCCGTTCACGTACACGTGTGCCCGATCGCACACAAACACACTCGTGCTCGTTACAATATTAACACAGGAGGGTCCTTACATGGAATCAGGTTCTCTCTGAGGGATTTATTTGCCAAAGATTTTCCTACTATGTGTTCCAATGTTTCTNACAACTCAGTTAATAGTAATTTGTTAATTAGTCCAGCAGCACAGTCAAATGATGTTTCGTTTGTTAATCTTGCTGCAGGAAAAACCATGTCTCAGACAATTCTATCAACGGCTGTTATTCAGGTTTTCGATACATATGGTAAACCTCATTTGTGTAGGGCATTACTAGATCCAGGATCACAATCAAATTTCTTAACAAAGAAACTCTGCAATCAATTAGGCGTCAAAAAGGTTAGATATAATTTAACTGTGTGTGGCATAAGCAATAATACATCTAATGTAGACCTCAAAACAGAAATTGAATTTAAGTCAAGCGTAAACGATTTTTCATCAAAAATATCATGTTTTGTATTAGACCAAATAACCGACATCCTACCTAACAAGCCATTTAACTTGTCAACTTTCACTATTCCGAAGAATATACAGTTAGCGGATCCCAAATGCAACAAACCCGGCCCAATAGACATATTGCTTGGCGCTGGAATATTTTGGGAACTCCTGTGCGTAGGCCAGCATAGATTAGGGGAAAATTTACCAATACTTCAAAAAACCAGGTTAGGATGGATCCTTGGAGGTACATTCAATAATCATACGCAAGAAATTGATTCAGAAACAGACAATAGCATTAGTTGTTATACATCAATTAGTAATGATCATATTCCTAATCAATTAGGACAGTCTTGGAACATAGAACAAATCGATGAGAACCCATTAAGTTCAAATTCAAAGGAAGAACAAACATGCGAAAATCATTTTATTAACACAACAAAACGAGCTGATGATGGTCATTTTATTATTAGTTTACCTATCAAACAAGATAAATCAACTCTAGGTAATTCACGAGATGTAGCTTTGCAACAATTTTTTGCTTTAGAATGAAAATTGAATAACAATTTACAGTTAACAAACGAGTACAGGGAATTCTTAAACGAGTACACTAAGCTTAATCATATGTCATTAGTCACAAACAATAACGAACTAAAATTTCCAAATTATTACGTTCCTCATCATGCATTTGTAAAATCTAGTAATATAACAACAAATTTCAGGGTAGTTTTTGATAGAACTATTAACGTAAAAAACGGAAAACCCTTACCGATTGACAACAAACTACTACTCTTAAATCTCTATATAGACCAGTTTGATATCATACTAGTTGGTAGAATTCAGAATTCTACGTTTAATCATAATATAGCTCATCATATAATACTATCTCCATTACACAGTCTCACTAGGCGAATAGGCTGCGCGTTACCGGTATTGACCTTGTGTTTTACGATATTGGTCCTTACCCTACCATTCTTGTTAGTCTCAAAGACGTCGGCATTGTGACAAAGTAGTTGTTGCACTTTGCATTTCTGCTCACTGGTTAGATTCCTCCGCCTCCTCGCGCCGCCACCGAAGTTCCTCTTTGTTACCGCTTGTCGCTTCATCCCGTTCTTCCAATTCTCTTCTTAACTCGGCTACTTTTAATTCGTTCAACTTCTTTGACATTGTAATGTGTTTTACTCAACCCCACACCTGACACCAGTTGTAATGGTCGTGGGCTTAACAAAATAACTTCTAAGACTGATAACGACAAAACTGTTTATTTACACTAATTATTGAAGAACTTAAAAACAATATTACTTAACTTAGGTTATGAATTATTTTATTTATTTACACTACTGTTGATATATCACTATTCACTTCGCTATTTATTTCACTGCTATCACTGTCAATTTATTTATGGATTCGCTTCTGCAGCGGTCAATTTATTTCTACTTCTTGGCGATCGTCTCTTCCTTTAAATACTCTTTTGTTTACTTTAGGGAACCTTCTGGAAAACGTCCGGCTCGTTAATTTTTTCTTTGAACTGTTTAGCTCCTTTCCCAGAACGCAGGTACGACACACACATTTATAAATACGGCGGACATGAAGAAAGGCGCCCGCGGCTAGTCGGTGGATCGATACGCCGTTCACGTACACGTGTGCCCGATCGCACACAAACACACTCGTGCTCGTTACAATATTAACACAGGAGGGTCCTTACATGGAATCAGGTTCTCTCTGAGGGATTTATTTGCCAAAGATTTTCCTACTATGTGTTCCAATGTTTCTTCTTTTTCNGATACGCCGTTCACGTACACGTGTGCCCGATCGCACACAAACACACTCGTGCTCGTTACAATATTAACACAGGAGGGTCCTTACATGGAATCAGGTTCTCTCTGAGGGATTTATTTGCCAAAGATTTTCCTACTATGTGTTCCAATGTTTCTTCTTTTTCTGTGCTGCAGCATCTGCATAGGTCTCTCGTAATGACGATGTGTTTAATTTTGTTTATTGTGATTATAATAGCTTCGTGGTTTCCAAGTCGGAACTGTTCTAGTGTCTGCTTAAATTTAATCTGAATATTCCAGTCTACATAGCTTTCTCTTACTATTTCTCCAAGATCTTTAATGTGTTTATAGGTAGACATATATCCTGACTCCTTAGTTCTTATTATATCCTTAGAATATCAGTACGTAGTTAACTTTAGCTTAGCACCTTTTTGGGCATATTTCTTTTGTCATTGTAATTAGTTTTGACCAATATTTGAGCGCTTTATTTGCTATCGTTAGCTCAAGAGATGTGGCACCTGTTTCGCACCTAATCGCGTAACATGGAGTCATTCTAAGTTCCTTTGTACTACGTCTAGTTCCTCTATATGATTTAGGACCCATATTCCTACACTATATAGTAGAGGCGATGACACAATGGCATTAAAGAGTGCCATGCGTTGGTCTCATCTTGTCATTCTTGTTCTTCTTATGTACTTCCACACCACACCGAGTGCAATTCTTGTTCTTGTTTTAAACATGTGAGTATTTTCAGAAAATAATCCTGACGAGGTAAACCGCACTTCTAGATAAGTGATGCTCCTGATCATTTCTATTTCTTGTTCTTTGTAGCTTTAGAGTAATTCTCTTGTAGTACTCTTATGATTTGTGTACTTGCTCCCATGCTTTTTAGTTTATTTCATGCACTACCGAGTCGAATGTTCTTTGAAAGTCCACGAACGTTGCATATAGTTTTACTGTTTCTTTGAAAACTGCAATAGGTACCTTTGCAATTAGAATGAAGATATTATCCTCACATCCCCTTTTTTATCCAAACCCTGCTGGACATTTCGAGAGTACTTTTCAATTTTCTGACCAATCAGTTAGTCTTTTTCCGAGGATTGACTTGAAAATTGTAGCTACAACGTTAACTTACTNAAGATTGTTTAATGTATATGTTTGGAGCACGGCTTTGTACGGGTGCGAAACATGGACAGTGGGTGCGGAGGAAAAGAAAAGGTTAGAAGCCTTCGAAATGTGGTGTTATAGGCGGATGATGAGGATATCGTGAGTAGCAAAGGTTATAAATGAAGAGGTATTGCAAAGAATAGGAGAACAGAGGACTCTATGGAAGTCAATAAAAAATAGGCGAGATACGTTGGTAGGACACCTTCTCAGGCATGAAGGTCTGTCAGAGGCATATTAGAGGCAGAAACAGGAGTTAGGAGGGGGTAGAGGTAGACCTATATTAGATTACTGTTCGCAAATAGTTAAGGATGTGGAATGTTCTAGTTTTAGGGAAATGCGAAGCTTAGCTGAGGATAGGAAAGAGTGGAGGTCCATGTCCAACCAGTCTCAGGGCTGACGACCTTATGATGATAATGATGATGAACAAAATGTAATGATTATGTCTACTGAAAAAACCACAAGCATTACCATTTTAACATTTATGTAGACGTAAAGAAAATGTAGTCATTTCCTTCAAATATTTACCGCGCTCTCTCGAGTGTCGGTATGGTAGAACACGAGAAGTGGGATGGGACTGACGGAGCAAATAGAAGAAAAACATTGCGTCTGTTAAAAACACGTGCTTTATTAATTGATCAAGACTAAAGTGGTTTAATAAATTACTTGTGATTAGGATCTGACATTGGTAGTAAACAAACATTAATTATCGTTTCGTTTATTACAGGTAATGGTTTGTTAATAGTTATATTTTTATTGTCGAAATTAATAGAAGTTTAATTACGTTTATTTCCGAAACCCTGCTGTGTTTTAGTTATTAGTGTCATAACCCCTGATCATCCAAGTATCTTATATAGATATATTTGAAAAATGTTAATTAATGTTTTAAAAGTGCTTTTTATGCAGAAACGTGCAATTTTAGTTATTTTTTCAAATGTATGCGATTGTGTTACCTAGTTTGTTTATTTTTATGTAATTTGTTGAAGGTCATAGGCCTAATGCCAAGGTTATATAGTTATTGAGACTGTCTCATAGTTATAATACATTTGATGTTATATGCTTATATATTGTAATGTTCGTAGGTTTAACAAAATTAACTAATACTGATAACGATAAAAACTATTTATTTACACTAATTATTGTAGAACATAAAAACACTATTAAATTATTACTAAACTTAGGTTATGAATTATTCTATTTACTTACACTACTGTTGATATATCCTATACAGTGCGTTAGTTATTTCACTGATATCACTGTCAATTTATTTCTGGATTCACTTCTGCAACGGTCAATTCATTTCTACTTCTCGGCGATCGTCTCATCCTTTAAATACTCTTTTGTTTCCCTTTGGTAACGTTCTGGAAAACGTTCGGATAGTTTCTTTGAACTGCTTAACTGCTAGCCCAGAACGCAGGTACGACACACACATTTTCAAATACGGCGCACATGAAGAAAGGCACCCGCGGCTAGTCGACGAATCCATAAGCTGCTCACACACACGTATGCCCGATCGCACACAAACACACTCGTTCTCGCTGCACTGTCCCCTGCTTAAAGATGTTTCGTCCCGAAACATTTTCACTTTCCGTTTCGCAGGATCATGCCGGAATCTGCAATTCTCGCCTTCACGACATCCGCTCCGAGAATAGAAGTAACAGTCCACAGTCGTCTCATGATTGGTCCGATTCGGGTTATTACTGCAAATTAAAAAATCCATTCCAGTACGGCGGAACAGGACTTCGATCATTTTCCTTACGATCCTCCAATCTAGATTGTCCAGTCAACAACCCAGCTTCGGAATCGCCAGTTTCTGTAGGTTATAGAAGATGTCCGCGAAGTTCCATTGCTGCGTCCCAAAGGTCTCTATAAGTTGGTTTATCAGAGCATCTTCCTTTAGTTACTAGGTAATAGATATTGTAGCGTCCGTCAGTCAGGCAAAACAGTCTTCTTCCTTTCTGTACTTTGTCTTCAAGATGTTCCAAACCGCCAAATCTTGCGTTTGAACTCGGACGCGATACCACGGCTTATTCTGAGATCCTTTGAAACGTAATGGGCCAGAGAATATTCCTCAGATATAGCAGAGAGGTCTCGTCGGATTTCTTGCGTCACTCAAAATCTCCTGTTAACATGGGGGCCTTCCTTCATGAACTCTTCGAATGTGGGCTCGGAAGGAATAGTTTTTATTAATCTGGCCCACGCCTCCTCTTCATTTGCACCAGCGAATGGAGCCAAGTGATTAAAATGGACTACCTTCGGCTTCCCATTTGAAATTTTCTTAATTCAGTAGATCACGTCGTTAGTCCTCTTCACTATCTCATAGAGTCCTTCCTAATTTCGTTGGAACTTAGGTGATAGTCCACGACGACGTATGCAGACGAACCGACTCGTGGATATCGTTAAGCTTTCTTCGGAGGTTGGTAACAATCTTTTCCAGCCAAATCATCTCCTGGTTTACAGCCGAATTTGAGGTCACTAGGTAGTCGTAATTCCCTTCCAAAAATGACACTGGCAGGTGTTTAACCAGTCGTTTCGTGGACAGATGAACGGTACGCCATTAAAAATAAAGGCAAATAGCGGTCCCAGTCCCTTTGGTGATCAGACACTACCTTGGAGAAATATTTAATAAAGGTCCGCTTCATTCGTTCAACCATGCCGCCCGATTGTGGATGGAGTGGAGTAGTTCGAGTTTTTTTTATTCCTAGGACCTCGCATATTCCACGGAATATAGCCGATTCGAAATTCCTCCCTTGGTCTGAGTGCAACTCCAAGGGCACCCCAAAACGACTGATCAACTCTTTCACCAGCTCCTCAACTATAGTTTCCGACTCCTGGTTCGGAAGGGTATAGGCTTCAACCCACTTGGTAGAATAGTCCATAACGACCACGATGTACTTGTTACCTTTCTCGGACTCTGGGAATGGACCCGCCACATCGATTGCGATTCGTTCGGAGGGGCCAACAGATGATCCATCACGAAGATGCTGCAACACCTCTCTAACCTAGCTTCGAACAATAATCAGTTGCTTCCTATCTTTCTCTCCATCTGGACTTTCAATATCACGCTTCGGGATGCCATCCTCCAAAACCATTGACCCCATAACGATTTTAGTACTTGGGTACAGGATGAAATTTGCTACCACGTTGGTCGCTTTCCGTATCTTTTCCATTCCATCGCCTTCTTCAAGTTCGGGTCGTTTTCTTGGTCGTGTTTTATATATTTCAGGTATCCACTCGTCATCGATTACCGTAACGCGTCGAATTGCCTCTTCATTCTTTTCCATTCGATC
>NW_020442463.1:2433807-2454029 GCF_000699045.2 Agrilus planipennis | reverse complement strand
CAACTTCTTTGACATTGTAATGTGTTTTACTCAACCCCACACCTGACACCAGTTGTAATGGTCGTGGGCTTAACAAAATAACTTCTAAGACTGATAACGACAAAACTGTCACTAATTATTGAAGAACTTAAAAACAATATTACTTAACTTAGGTTATGAATTATTTTATTTATTTACACTACTGTTGATATATCACTATTCACTTCGCTATTTATTTCACTGCTATCACTGTCAATTTATTTATGGATTCGCTTCTGCAGCGGTCAATTTATTTCTACTTCTTGGCGATCGTCTCTTCCTTTAAATACTCTTTTGTTTACTTTAGGGAACCTTCTGGAAAACGTCCGGCTCGTTAATTTTTTCTTTGAACTGTTTAGCTCCTTTCCCAGAACGCAGGTACGACACACACATTTATAAATACGGCGCACATGAAGAAAGGCGCCCGCGGCTAGTCGGTGGATCGATACGCCGTTCACGTACACGTGTGCCCGATCGCACACAAACACACTCGTGCTCGTTACAATATTAACACAGGAGGGTCCTTACATGGAATCAGGTTCTCTCTGAGGGATTTATTTGCCAAAGATTTTCCTACTATGTGTTCCAATGTTTCTTCTTTTTCTGTGCTGCAGCATCTGCATAGGTCTCTCGTAATGACGATGTGTTTAATTTTGTTTATTGTGATTATAATAGCTTCGTGGTTTCC
The DNA here is from genome assembly GCF_000699045.2 of Agrilus planipennis. Lineage (NCBI taxonomy): Eukaryota > Metazoa > Arthropoda > Insecta > Coleoptera > Buprestidae > Agrilus > Agrilus planipennis. The sequence goes on along the minus strand of NW_020442463.1, from coordinate 2,453,323 downwards.
AAGTCGGAACTGTTCTAGTGTCTGCTTAAATTTAATCTGAATATTCCAGTCTACATAGCTTTCTCTTACTATTTCTTCAAGATCTTTAATGTGTTTATAGGTAGACATATATCCTGACTCCTTAGTTCTTATTATATCCTTAGAATATCAGTACGTAGTTAACTTTAGCTTAGCACCTTTTTGGGCATATTTCTTTTGTCATTGTAATTAGTTTTGACCAATATTTGAGCGCTTTATTTGCTATCGTTAGCTCAAGAGATGTGGCACCTGTTTCGCACCTAATCGCGTAACATGGAGTCATTCTAAGTTCCTTTGTACTACGTCTAGTTCCTCTATATGATTTAGGACCCATATTCCTACACTATATAGTAGAGGCGATGACACAATGGCATTAAAGAGTGCCATGCGTTGGTCTCATCTTGTCATTCTTGTTCTTCTTATGTACTTCCACACCACACCGAGTGCAATTCTTGTTCTTGTTTTAAACATGTGAGTATTTTCAGAAAATAATCCTGACGAGGTAAACCGCACTTCTAGATAAGTGATGCTCCTGATCATTTCCATTTCTTGTTCTTTGTAGCTTTAGAGTAATTCTCTTGTAGTACTCTTATGATTTGTGTACTTGCTCCCATGCTTTTTAGTTTATTTCATGCACTACCGAGTCGAATGTTCTTTGAAAGTCCACGAACGTTGCATATAGTTTTACTGTTTCTTTGAAAACTGCAATAGGTACCTTTGCAATTAGAATGAAGATATTATCCTCACATCCCCTTTTTTATCCAAACCCTGCTGGACATTTCGAGAGTACTTTTCAATTTTCTGACCAATCAGTTAGTCTTTTTCCGAGGATTGACTTGAAAATTGTAGCTACAACGTTAACTTACTCAATAACCCTATAGTTTAGTGGGTCAGACTTGTAGAGCATGATAGGGACTTCTGCTGTAGTCAACAATCCATGCTCAGTCTATCTTCGTAATATTTATCCCTTGATTAAGGTAGGTAGACGCTAACGATCGTAAACTTTGCACTTTTATTTGGCAAGAAATGCTAATCCATATGTCGCATTGTTCTATTAGTTCCACCTCTGTGCTGACTTCCGAATTATATATAAAACTTAATCCTCCACTAGCTCTTCCTATTTCTCTTTCATGTGTGACTTCTTGATCAACCCATTTCATGTGTTTAAGCATTTCTGGTAGTTTTCTGTTGATTGTATATACCACGTTTCATTTACATCTATAATGTTACAATTTATGTGTTCATTAAATCTAGGTTTGCTATATTAAAGAGTCAGTCCGATTAGTGCAGATTTTAACAACTCTATGTCCACCAGTATAATTCGATCTGAAAATTTAGATACCCAGGTTTCATTCGATAATTTCGATCGATATGTCGAAAGTGTAAATGGTAAAGATACTCTTCAGAATACAGTTGGTATAATTTATCAGAATATACCAACACAATCAAATGATGAAGAAGATTCTGAAAAAGAACATGAAGCAGAAAACGAGGGAGAGCCTCAGGAAGGTCAAGGATTTCTTCTCATTCAGTAGAAACCATCAATACAGCAACACGGAGAAGAAAATGAAGGATCATCTCCCGAAATTTTATGACTTATACTATGACAAAATTGAATCTTTCTTCCTACCCTCTTTAGAATTTTCAGGTAGCTTACCCCAGCCATTAGGAATTGCAAGAATTTACTTTTATCGTTGAGCAGGTGCTAACGATTAAGTGAGTAACTTTACACGACTTTTGAAATGACAACTGTAAATCCGTCGTTAGCTCTTGGTTTATAACCTTCTTTCTATTTAAACGAGTAATATGCATGTGAAGCCTACTTTTCGATAATTGATTGTTCATTTCTTGTATATTTTATAATTTTCTATTAATGATGGATCAACGCGGAATCCAAAAAAAAAATGCAAAAGTTTGCAGTACTCATTTTAATGGTGGCAAAATATCTGAAGAAATTGGACATCCAAGCTATGTGCCAACTATATTTCCAGATATTTACAAGAAATCAAAATTGAATGAAACTACAACTCAGAGGTAATTCATAGAGTTAATAGATAATTTGTATTCATGATCAACTTTATAATTAGTTATTCAAATAACTTTACAGGTATTAACGTTTAAAAGAAAGGAATAGTAACAAGAAGCTGCTAACAAAGCATTTTAGATTGAGGACAATCTATGGAGTTGAATGATGAAATAATTGATGAGATAGTCCATAATAAAATGTCTAACAAACAATACAGTTGATAAAAGGAGTCCTATAAAATTATTCTATGAAAAGGGATACCAAGCTGAAATATTTTTTGACTCGCATGTATGTGCCGAATAGTTTATTTGTATCAAGTACATGTACAGTGACAATGTCTACTGCGATGCACAAACACGAACAGAAATTCCTAAAACCGGTGGAGTAAAAAACATTGCTGATGACAGAAAAGAAATGGGATGTAATACAGAGACTATAATGGAAACAGTAGATAAATGTGTTCAGTTTTGAGGAATACTTAAACTGTTTTCATTTGTTAACTTGTCAACTGGAAATTTTGATCTCGGCTGAACCACCACAGTATCGTTGCCCATTGTTTTACGTGTTAGTGTATAGATGGCGGTTATCTCTCAGTCCATATTTTTTTTGGTATCCTTACTGTGCAATCGTTTATTACTTTAAATAAAGCAAATTAAGTAAATTTTCTCCATTTTATTAATTAAAGAGCCCTAATACTAAGATCATTGTTATTTATTTCTTTATTGTTTGATGTTGAAATAATTTTGAAGCTATGCTTGAAAAGAAAATTTCCCTATAAAAAAATAATATTAAAATATTTAGCAGTATTACGGTTCACTTTTTATCATTATACCTACAAAATGAAATAAATTAAAAGTGATCAAACTGCATCAGATGAAAACATAACCTCAATATTCACTGGAACTTTTTTCACTTCCTCCACCAAACTGCCTGCGACTATAACGTTGGCTAAAGAATTAACCTGGAGCTAGGAATCTTAAAACAAATTAACAGTGTGCAACAAATAGAGACACATGGGAATGTCACTATTATACACTTAAATCTTTACCTATATGACAAAGCGAATGATGAAATTCTTAAATCATATTAATATGCACAGGTTGTGATGCTGGGGGAGTTGTTTGGTTCCTAAATAACAACCAGCTTTAATCGATCCAGGGACCTTTGGCTTTACGCACCCATGCTCTGACCACTAAGCTACGAGGGGGATCCTCATTACCTTGAGGTAATTTGTGGTGGATAAAAATTAAAAAGGAATTCTCACATTAAGGTTTAATAAAAGCCAAAGAAGGATTGCATGATGATCATGCCGACCCCATAAATTGTTTAGATACCACCTGCGCCGTAGATTCTACGGGGTTACCTAATGGGGATTAATGTGATACCGTATGGGCACCACTGCCCGAGGCTGCCCCAAGGATGTACAGAGCACCGCAGCAATTAAGAAAAGCACCACTCCTTCCCTACTACAGCCGCTCCAAAAAGCGCTCAGCTGGTCTCCGTCTCCCATTTACTTCCGAAAAGACAGCCTCCCAAAAAGCTTACACCAGGGCAGTGAGATCAGGCCTCTCACTAACATACGCTCACTCCGCTATACTTCACCCAGCCGAACAAGATCTTTCTGACATCCCCTCCTTCTCCCCCAAACGTCTCGACTATCTCCGCAGGCAATCTTAATGTCAAATAAATGTCAAATACGACTCCTGGGACTGCCGATAGTCCACTTTAACCTCACGGTTTTTTAAGTGCACTGCAATTCGCAAAAAGGCCGACTTCGACGAAGCTGTCAATCTCTATCCAAACGAGATCACCAGCGTCATCGAGTTCTCCACGACATTCCATCGTAACTTCTTCCTAGAGAATCCCCCTCCCGTAGACATTCTTGCCCTCGTCAAAACGAAAAAAACAAAACACACCGTCTTTGGCAGAAATACCAAGATCCCGCTCAGCGTGCCGCGCCCTATAACGAGAGCTCAAAACTCACCTAACCAAATTCCGCAGTACACTTTCAACGATTAGCTAAAAGTTATTTTTTTTTCCTCTAAATAGCTATCCGCCTCAGGCTAAACCATGTCGGAAACAAATTATAGTGCCAAGTACAGAAGCGTAAAAAGATCAGTAGAAGAAATTTCTGGCCTTTTACAAACGGAAAAGCGTAGAATTAAAGAAGTTACCATAAATAATGTTGTTAATGAAATTGCCAGAAAGAAAAGAAACACTGAAACTGAAAACACAGATTATGACGATGCCTCGGAAAGTTTCATAACGACAGAGGATTGATCAGACCGGGGTTGAATCATTTTCTTCATCTGAAGGTTTTGTAGAAAATGAGTTATTAATAAACACGAATTCTAATGAAAAATGAAAAAAAAATGAACAATTTCTTTTATGTTCGTGGGCAAAGAATTTTTCAGTTAATCATACTAAACTAAATCACTTATTTAGGTTTAAAAAGCAAAATTTAATCTTAGAGCTGCCTGATGATGCTATTTTATAGAGTACGTGAAAAATGAAAAAAAAATGAACAATTTCTTTTATGTTCAGTTAATCATACTAAACTAAATCACTTATTTAGGTTTAAAAAGCAAAATTTAATCTTAGAGCTGCCTGATGATGCTATTTTATAGAGTACGTCAAACTCATATTATAGACATAGCCACTACTTCTGGACAGATTGACCAATTTTGTTACATTAGCATTGCAACCAACTTGGCAAAACTCCTCTCATCCCCAATGATTACGTCCAAACTCAAAAGCGAGTTGCGTTTGATATTTAACATTGATGGCGTGCCACTGAGTAAAAGTTCGAATAGACAGTTTTGGCCAATTTTAGGAAAAGCGTTTACATCTAATTTTAATATAAATCCTTTTTCAATTGCTGACTTCTGCGGAAACCGCAAACCTAACTTAAGCGATTTTTTCTCGCCATTTATAAAATAAATTAATACCATGATACAATTAGGATATAAACATTATAGTAACACCTACTCAGTAAAAATTATGTGTTTTACATGTGAAGCTCTAGCGTGTCAAAGGTCACAATAGCAAATACGGTTGCTAAAGGTGTACTCAACAAGGGCAGTATCACCAAGGCAAAATCCTGTTTAAAGAAACTGACGCTCCTCTTAGAACTAATGATAATTTTAAAACACAAAAACAACCAGAACACTATAATGAAGTCACTCCTTTTTTAAAAATAATGAATTTTAATTGTGTCTTCTGTTGTCCTTGATTCAATGCATTTATATTTTCTTGGAGTCATGAGGAAACTATTAAGGTATTGGTTTTTTGATTCAGCGACTAAACTTCATTTACGGGATAGAATAGAAATATCGGGTATTTATAGTATGTCGCCCAATTCAATAGAAAGTCTGAGCTGAATCATTTGAAAGCTACCGAATTTATATTATTTACCTTATATACGGGTGTTTTAGTGTTAGAGAATGTTTTACCTCCTAAACTTCAGAGACTTTATATACTTCCGCCTTACGCATCTTGTTTTCTAATGACATTTCTGATCACAACTTAAACTGTGGTAAAGATTTACTTTAGTCTTTTGTAAGTGATTTTGATTTTGATTTTGAAGTATCATTGCGTAAACTCACTAATTTATAACATTCACAATATTTTGCACATTACTGATGATGTTCAAAATTTAGGAGTAAATTTAAATGATAGAGCTGCTTTTTCTTTGAAAGTTATTTAGGAAAACTTGCTCGGATGCTAAGAACGCCTAACAAACCCTTATCGCAAGTATTTAAACGCGTATCAGAAAACCAAAGTATGTTTTATGTTCCTTACACTAAAACAGAATTACAGTTCAAAAGCTATTATTTTAATTTAAATAATTTCAAGGACTCTTGTATAGTAACAAAAAAATAATAAAATTGGAAAACTTAAATCGGTGTCTAATGATGTCACAATTTTAAAATGTATTGGCCAAAAGGATTAATTCAATTATCCATTTCTTTCAGGAGCAATAGGTATATATCAATTCCTCGAAATGAGCAGCGATAAACTTGTTAAGTGTAATACTTAAGACATTAAAAATAAGTTGGTGTTAATTAAAGAACTTTACAAAAAATCATTTGTGACTTACGAAATGTTACACACTAACTAAATATTATGCAGGGTCTTAATTAAGCATCTGCGCAAACTTCAAACGGTCATCATTTTTTCAGTGTATTTAATAAAAGTTTATATTTACAGTTCAAACTTATTTTAACATTGTTTTCTTATTAATATCAAAAAACGCCTTAACCATATTTTTGAAATAAAGTAAAGTGTTAGCCCCTGTATGTGAGCAGTCATCGAAGAGTAAACAAATGACGTCTTTGACGTCGTAATTATACGACGAAGGAACGCTTATCCCGCTTGGGCATTGATCTGCGACATTCGGGCCTAGCAGTATTTTTATATAACTTCTCTATTGCTATAAGTTTACCATTCTCAATTTCGTCTATTTTTATCATTGTTATATTTTCATCAATCACATACATAATCAACAATAACATTGATCTCTATTTTAAATAAATATTGTGGTGTTTCGAGTGATTGTGTCATTAATTAACTTAATTAGGAGGAGTTTCTAACAGCACAGTGTGCAACAAATAGAGACACATGGGAATGTCACTATTATACACTTAAATCTTTATCTATATGACAAAGCGAATGATGAAATTCTTAAATCATATTAATATGCACAGGTTGTGATGCTGGGGGAGTTGTTTGGTTCCTAAATAACAACCAGCTTTAATCGATCCAGGGACCTTTGGCTTTACGCACCCATGCTCTGACCACTAAGCTACGAGGGGGATCCTCATTATCTTGAGGTAATTTGTGGTGGATAAAAATTAAAAAGGAATTCTCACATTAAGGTTTAATAAAAGCCAAAGAAGGATTGCATGATGATCATGCCGACCCCATAAATTGTTTAGATACCACCTGCGCCGTAGATTCTACGGGGTTACCTAATGGGGATTAATGTGATACCGTATGGGCACCACTGCCCGAGGCTGCCCCAAGGATGTACAGAGCACCGCAGCAATTAAGAAAAGCACCACTCCTTCCCTACTACAGCCGCTCCAAAAAGCGCTCAGCTGGTCTCCGTCTCCCATTTACTTCCGAAAAGACAGCCTCCCAAAAAGCTTACACCAGGGCAGTGAGATCAGGCCTCTCACTAACATACGCTCACTCCGCTATACTTCACCCAGCCGAACAAGATCTTTCTGACATCCCCTCCTTCTCCCCCAAACGTCTCGACTATCTCCGCAGGCAATCTTAATGTCAAATAAATGTCAAATACGACTCCTGGGACTGCCGATAGTCCACTTTAACCTCACGGTTTTTTAAGTGCACTGCAATTCGCAAAAGAGGCCGACTTCGACGAAGCTGTCAATCTCTATCCAAACGAGATCACCAGCGTCATCGAGTTCTCCACGACATTCCATCGTAACTTCTTCCTAGAGAATCCCCCTCCCGTAGACATTCTTGCCCTCGTCAAAACGAAAAAAACAAAACACACCGTCTTTGGCAGAAATACCAAGATCCCGCTCAGCGTGCCGCGCCCTATAACGAGAGCTCAAAACTCACCTAACCAAATTCCGCAGTACACTTTCAACGATTAGCTAAAAGTTATTTTTTTTTCCTCTAAATAGCTATCCGCCTCAGGCTAAACCATGTCGGAAACAAATTATAGTGCCAAGTACAGAAGCGTAAAAAGATCAGTAGAAGAAATTTCTGGCCTTTTACAAACGGAAAAGCGTAGAATTAAAGAAGTTACCATAAATAATGTTGTTAATGAAATTGCCAGAAAGAAAAGAAACACTGAAACTGAAAACACAGATTATGACGATGCCTCGGAAAGTTTCATAACGACAGAGGATTGATCAGACCGGGGTTGAATCATTTTCTTCATCTGAAGGTTTTGTAGAAAATGAGTTATTAATAAACACGAATTCTAATGAAAAATGAAAAAAAAATGAACAATTTCTTTTATGTTCGTGGGCAAAGAATTTTTCAGTTAATCATACTAAACTAAATCACTTATTTATGTTTAAAAAGCAAAATTTAATCTTAGAGCTGCCTGATGATGCTATTTTATAGAGTACGTCAAACTCATATTATAGACATAGCCACTACTTCTGGACAGATTGACCAATTTTGTTACATTAGCATTGCAACCAACTTGGCAAAACTCCTCTCATCCCCAATGATTACGTCCAAACTCAAAAGCGAGTTGCGTTTGATATTTAACATTGATGGCGTGCCACTNGCTTTATATCTTTTTTGCCCTTCTTCGTCTGTCCTGTTTTTGTATTTCCGCCTTTCGTCTATTAATCCTACAATCTCATTTGTTATCCAGGGTTTCCTACTTTCGTTTTGTTTAAGACCTAGTACCGCTGTAGCTGCTGACTTTAGACACGTTTTAATGCAGTTCCATTCTGTGTCTATGTCCCGTCATTCGTTTCTCCAACCGCCATCAGTATTTCGTCTGTCATTCGTTTCTCCCGACGCGTTTAGTATTTCGTCTGTCCTTTTACCTAGCCTATCACGCGTTACGTTACATTTTAGCTTCTCTAAGTCAAGACGTCTCCTACCTTCGCTTTTTCTTTTTCAAAATTTTCAATTTAAGACTGCTCTTCATAACTACTAAGTTATGATCGCTGTCTATATCTGCTCCTGGAGAACTTTTACAGTCCTTCACTTGATTTTTAAATCTTTGCCTAACAAGTATGTTATCTAACTGATATCTCCCTAAATCACCTGGCATCTTCCACGTATAGCATCTCCTAACGTGTTGATTAAATAATGTATTCGCGACGGTTAAGTTATGTTGATTGCAAAATTCTATCAACCTATCTCCCCTATCATTTGTATTGCCTAATCCAAAAGAACCTGCTTTTGCACCCACTTTACCTTCACCTATTACTGCGTTGAAGTCTCCCAAAACTATTAGGTTTTCCTGCTCTCTCACTAAACTTAACACGTCTTCTATATCTGCATAAACTGCTTCTACGTCTTCCTCAGTGTAAGATGATGTAGGCATGTAGACCTGCACTAATACTGTTCTTACCGTCCTTGAATTTAATTTAACCATAGCTATCCTATCGCTTTTTTGTAAATAGCTTTCTACACTCTGCCTTACTTTCCTACGCATTACAATTCCTACCCCCGAATTACCTTCAACCGATCCTGTATGTATGACTCTAAAGTCTCCACTCCAGAAGTCTCCAGCTTCGGGCCAACGGACTTCACAAACACCTACTATATCTAATTCTAATCTATCCATCTCTACTTTTAAATTTTCTAATTTTCCTACCTGCCTCATTGACCTAACATTCCACGCTCCGACTTGTGAAATATTGCACCTATCCCTATTGCACTTATTGATGACATCCCCCGAGGTAGTCCCCGCCCGGACATGCGAATGGGGGACTAGTTTACGTCCGGAGTGCTTTACCCCAGAGGACACCATCATTTTGTTTCGGTGAGTTTTACTTGTGATATAATATGAACATTGGAAAAATTTTGGCGGTTGTTGTAGAACAAACAGAATAGCTCAAAATCCCAACGCCAAAAGACAACACTGTAGTTGTCCGAAGCACTTTTCGGTAACAAAGTTACCTTCTTCAGGGACTGAAGTAAACTGTTTTTCTGTTTGTACTTGGGATATAATAATGTGGTGGTTTCCCGTTGCCTTCCACATCGCAGTATTGTGCATCAGAGTGCCATACCGATCCTCGTGATCTCTGCCACCCTGAGTACTGACAGAGCTGCTGCCCTCTTTCAGGGACTTGTCTTAGTCTGGTTTCTCTTTAAGAACCCCCCCATTATAGTTGAACCTATGGTCCGGCTCCCTAAATCATCGAAACTCGCAAGCCGATCCTCCCACTCTAGTTTGTACAAGAGTTTTGTCAAGGTTCAAGTCCAGTCGGATCGGGTTCTTTTGTTTGAAAAAAATAAATAAATAAATAAAATAAAATGGAAGACCTCTTGGCGGAAATGGTAAAATCGCTTAGAGACAGCAGAACCGTACCAGATGTGGTGGATTTGCCGTTGTTTAATCCAGAATTTAACAATGCGAATAGTTGGTTAAAGCAAGTTGAAGAAATAGTAGATGAGTTCGAATGGTCTGACCTGCAAATATTGGTAAGAGTTGACCGATTTTTAAGTGATGATGCAAAAATTTGGTTTAATAACTGGTCTCCAACTGTACGCAAATGGCAAAATTTTAAAAATGATTTTTTAGAAGCTTTTCCTCCTAAGAAAATTTTAGGTCGTTGGCTCTGTGAAGCGTCCCTTTGTAACAGCAGTTCATTTAATACATACTTAGCATATGTACATAAAAAGTTGTCTTTATTGCAAAATTTGCCTGAAAATTGGAGCGTACCTGATTTAATTGAATTAATTACTTTTGGAATAAACGAAAGTACTGTACATGAATCAATTTTTATGCGTAACTTCGTTAGCATTTCTGACCTTCTTTCTTACTTAGGGACCTTGTCGAAAGCGAGTAATATAAACAGCGTAGAGCCCTCGGTAAACAATCTATTTGATTTATTGCACAAGCGACCTCGATTAGAACGAGCTCGTGTAGACGAGATCTCTAAACGTAAATGTTTTAAATGTGGATGTGTTGGGCACGTTCAGAAACAGTGTCGCGTATTTATACCAAAGCCACACCATCAAATAAGTAGAAACCGACCGACAATGAATACAAGTCATGATAATATATTACCGTCAAACTCGAAAAATTCAAACTTTTGTCTGAAAACAGGTCATTTAGAAGAAAAATGTTTTATTAAAGATTCTATTGATCAGCGACGTAACGCAGTAAATTTTACAAATGTACAAACCGAAAAAACTGTTATACCGTTTCGAGTCAAAATAAATAACGATATTTATATGGCACTAGTTGACACCGGTGCGGATGTTACATTAATGTCCGATAAATATCTTGAACGATTCCGTAACCATTTAATAAAATACGAATGTCCTATTGTCGGAATAACATTAGGTAACATTGTTTCAAAATATAAATTTGATGCTCAAGTAGAAATCACCGGACAACATACACGACTAACGTTCATGATAATCCCTTCAGAAAATTAAGATTACGATGTTATTATTGGTTGTAATTAGTTTGCTGATACAAAATTAGCAGCCGTCATTGATTTCGCTGGCACGCGAATAATTAAAAAATTAGGTTCCTGGTGTTTAGCGAATCGCCGAAGAAACCGATGATGACTTATGTGTGCCTGATGAGTACCGCGGACAAGTAAAAGATTTGTTACAAAATTTTTCTAATATGATTGCATTTGGTACTTCCGTTTCTGAAGTAAATATTGCCTCTATGGAAATTAATTTAGTTAATAATTACATTTTTACGCGACGTCCGTACCGACTAGCCGCTAGTGAACGAGAAGAAGTACGAAAAATTGTTGCCGAACTATTAAAGAACGGCATTATCCGCGAAAGTACTTCACCGTATGCAAGTCCCATATTGTTTGTTAAAAAGAAAAATAACACTTATCGCATGTGTATCGATTTGCGTGCATTAAATGCGCATACAGTCAAGGATAGGTTTCCGGTCCCTCGTATAGATGACCAACTTGATCGTCTTGGGGAAGGGAAATTTTTCACGTCCTTAGATACGGCATCGGGATTCCACCAGATCCCTATTCATAGTAATTCAATCCACAAAACAGCATTCGTAACACGCGCAATTAATTCTGCACTCGGTGATCTTCGTCATAATATTTCTCTAGTATATATGGACGATATCCTTATCCCGTCAGAAACTGTTGAACAGGGATTGTCATATCTGAATCTGGTATTGTCTTCCATACAAAAAAGCCGTATTTTCATTAAACATCTCAAAATATTCTTTTTTACAATCGTCAATTGAATATTTAGGACGCGAAATCACTGCTGATGGTATACGTCCCAGTCAGCGCAAAATCGATGCTATTAGACTACAACCCTCCCCTTCTAATATTAAACAAATTCGACAGTTTATGGGCTTAGCCGGCTTCTTCCGGAAAATTCCTGTATTTCCAAGACGCACGACATGCATCAATTAATTAACAAAAAAGAATGAACCATTTATTTGGACTAGTTAGCATGAGAAAGCTAAAGATTACGTACTTCACTGTCTTATATCTCGACCTTTATTAGTATTTTTAATCTAATCTACCAACAGAATTGCATACCGATGCAAGTTCAATTAGATATGGTGGTATCTTATTCCAAAAGTATGATGGGCAGAATCGAGTTGTTGGCTATTTTAGCAAACGAACTACGGAGCATGAATCGCGATATCACTCTTATGAATTAGAGACTTTGGCAATCGTTAATTCACTTAAACATTTTCGAGTCTATTTGCTTGGAATTCGATTCGTTATCGTTACAGATTGTAATTCTGTTAAAGCCACGGTTAACAAAAAAGAAATATGCCCCCGAATCGCTCGATGGTGGGCGTATATGCAAGATTTCGACTATCAAATAGTGTATCGAAAGGGTTCTAACTTAAGTCATGTGGACTTCTTAAGTCGAAATCCCGTATCGATTTTACGCTTACGCGGATATAACTCCTGGTTACATATTGAACAGAAAGGTAACGCTGAAGTGCAACAAATGATTCAAGATTTAAGAGAAGGCAAACTTGATAATAATCAGTATATTGAAAAAGATGGCCTTCTATGCACGGTCAAGCTAACATCGAATAAAGAAAAAATTATTCGTTATTTTGTTCCCAGACAAAGTAGACTCGGGCTTCTGCGAATTTTTCATGGTGAACAATGTCATGTTGGCTCTGATAAAACAATTGATTCCATTTTAAAACATTTTTGGTTTCAGAGATTACGGCGATTTGTACTAAATTATATCAAACATTGTCTTGTATGTGCAGTTAAGAAAACCCGTACTGGCCCCTTACAAAGACATGTGCTCCTACCAAAAAAACCTGAAACTCCTTTGCATACAATTCATATAGACTGTCTAGGGCCGTTACCCGTGTCTTCTATGAAATACCGATATATTCTGGTTCTTATTGACGCTTTTACAAAGTATTGTAATTTAATTCCCCTTAAAACTGTTAAAGCACAAGATACACAAATAGCCTTGCAAACTTTATTTCTTGCTTCGGGACACCCAAATTAATAATTATGGATAGCGAAACAAATTTTCGAAATATATCTGTTTGTAATTTTTTTGATGAGTTTAATATTGATTATCACTTTATTACACCTGATGTTCACAGAGCGAATGGACAAGTTGAACGTTATATGCTTACAGTCATGAATCTTATTAGAATTGAAACTCAGGTTGTCGGATTGGCCGAACGTAATTTGGAAAATACAACTAGTTTTAAATACAACCAAACAAAAAGCTATTAATATTAGCCCGTTACAGGCTTTGATAGGAACAGAATCGGCCACTCCACTAATACAAGTACTAGTAAAAGACCTATCTCACGATCTTCCACCCATTCGTACTTTACAACTGGATAGTGAACGTGTAAAAGAAAGACTTGCTACAAATGGTTCCGTACAAAAGACACTCATTCAAAAAAAGCGCGACAACATCCAGTATGTAGTTGGCAACTTTGTACTTCTTTACAGAGCTAGTAAGCTACATGCTAGTAAATCCAATTTTGAATTTTTGGGCCCGTATGAAATCAAGAACATTACGCCTGAAGGACGATATGAATTAAAGAGAGTTGGTGCCGGTAAGCACAAAGTTGTGAAGGCAGCAAAAGAGCAACTTCGACCTGGCCTGCTGATTGGTCGTTGGCGACCGATATGGCCGACTTAATGGAAATTTTAGAGGATGACTCAACTGAGGGTATGCTGTTTAATAACCTATGTTTTGTGTATTTTGTTTTAATTATTTATATTTATATTCTGATTGATTTGGTATGTTGACAGAGTGCTGTAACGTTGAAATATACCTTAGCTCGACAAAGTGCTGTAAGGTTGAAATATACCTTAGCTTGACAATTTGCTGTAAGGTTGAAATATACCTTAGGTTAATAATTTGCTGTAAGGTTGAAATATACCTTGATACTTGAGATGATGTACATGTTTTGTGTCTTTTATGACATCAAAAAAAAAATAGTTGTGCACGAAATGTGTACTAAATGTTTTGTGTATGTTTTCACATTTTCATTTCTGATTATGTTCCCTTAGGTGGTAGCACTGTTTTGGAAAACTTGGATTGTTCCAAGAACAGACCAAATGTTAGTCTGGCCGTGTTAGCCCCTGTATGTGAGCAGTCATCGAAGACTAAACAAATGACGTTTCTAACGTCGTAATTAAACGACGAAGGAACGCTTGTCCCGCTTGGGAATTGATCTGCGACATTCGGGTCTAGCAGTATTTTTATATAACTTCTCTATTGCGGTAAGTTTACCATTCTTAACTTCGTTTATTTTTATCATTGTCATATTTTCATCAATCACATACATAATCAATAATAACATTGTTCTCTATTTTGAATAAATATTGTGGTGTTTCGCGTGATTGTGTCATTAATTATCTTAATTACGAGGAGTTTCTAACAAAAGATATAAATATTTCATGAAACACAGACCCGTAACCGTATTGGTACGTCACGGTGTGCAGTTGAAGGCTGATTGATAATTGGGTTAATAGATATAAATCATCAATTCGGAGTTTTATAAGTATTTCACTTAATATTATGTATATACTTCTCATATATTAAGTTTGTACTATTGTAGATTTATGTTGTAAGATGATGTCCTGCGGCATGATTTTCTGGGCAAACAATAAAAGTGTAGACTATATTCCATCATGTTGGGCTGTAGATGATGATCGAACAGCTTATAAATGACCTCAAAGGGTGTTCCAGGAAATCCGCCTGTGCCTTATTAATACTTGTGACCCTAAAATACAAACTGTTACTGCTTTTCAGAACAACCAAGAACGACTCATGTAGATTCACATAAGAGACCTGGTAGGAGTGGTAAATAGAAAATATGGTCTTAATTACAGGTAAAATAAAAGATAAACCGTTTCAACATAAATTTCGACCGTCTGGTTAAATACAATTTGTGAGATTCCGATAAATAAATTTATGTTGAAACGTTTTAATTCTTATTGTCTTATTTAATATGTTTTATCAAACACCTCCACTAGAATAATACATATATTATTATGTACGAAACTATTGGCATTTCACCTAGGATAATTTATAAGCCTTAACATTTTCACTAGCCCTCAGTCGATCTATACGTCGCCCTAAAATTGTAAAACGAGGATTTTTAAAATAAATTTCAGAACCGAACATGACAGTTTACTTTCTAATTCCCCGTTACTCGTTGAAACACTAATAATAATTATTATTAAAGTAAATCTTTAATTCAGTGATAATAACTATTTAAGTTGTGCTACTGATTGAGTTATCGGCATCGTCATAAGACATTAAATTTTGTGTTGTGACTTTATGAGCGAAAACGAATTTGTCTGCAACTAAATTTTAATTTTAAGTGAATGATTACGGACATAAGAAATTGCCGCAGCCAGTAGCATTCACACATCTCTAAGTGAATCCAAGAATCAAGAAAATAAGAAAAGGCGTGATATCGAAGAAAACTTCGCAAGAAGAAATCAAAACAAGAGAAATCTCCTCCAACCAGAAAGTAATCTAGGTGAAACTTTAGCTACGTGGATGACAAACATCCGCCCAAGCTACACAACCAGCAGATCACTCTTCTTTCACATTAACTGCTCGAGTAGAAAGCATCGTGGATAAATAAGGATCGTTTTGAAAGAACTCTAGAAAATAGGCAAGGATAGTGAAGGTTAGTGAAATTTTAATATCTTGAACACTTACCTATTTTTCGCCTTTATCCCTGTACCTTTCTATTGATTTGTTCTAAAATTCTATTAGAGTAACTACTCAAAATTGCGTTGCTAAATTTATTTATTATGTTGAGCCAGTTTCAGAAGATTCAGAAGAATCTTTAACAATGCCTTTAGATAATCATCTTTTTAAGTTAATGCTAGATGCTACCCCTAAGTTTGATGGTGGTATAACCTCGGCAAAGTACGATACCTTTAATAAAACAGTAACTGGGTTACAAAATAAATGTTCGGAAGAACAAAAGCAAATTTTAGACACTATTATATTCAGTAAATTAGAAGGTAACGCCCTAAAAGTTGATATAAACCGTTCGTTACATAACCTTAAGGATTTAATCTTTGTATTTGATTCGTATGGGAAATGTTTACTTCAAGTAGTAATAATTTTAAAACAGTAAAAGACATTTATTCCAAAACTGCCCCTAGTTCTAGATTCAAGTACAACAGTATCACATACCACTGATCATATGCTCGTCGGGTGGGCACGCGTGTGCCCAATGCTCTGAAAATTTCATTGTTACTACTACGGCTATTAAGTGTAAACTGCTTTCAAAGCTACCATGCTGAATGTGTTCAAATACAAGATCCGATTTATAAAGCATTGAATGATAACAAAAACACAAGATCAATACCGGTAATGCTCAGCCTATTCGTCAAAGATCTAGACGATTGCCCCTGGCCAAGAAGAAAGAAGCAGAGCGAATAATCCACGAAATGCAGGAGACCGGCATAATTGAGCCATCCTCAAGTCTATGGACATCACCGGTAGTATTGGCAAAGAAGGATAGAACAACCCGTTTTTGTGTGGATTACCGACAGCTCAACAACGTAACCAAAAAAGACAGTTATCCACTACCACGGATTGATGACACCTTGGATATGCTTTCTGGCTCGAAAATGTTTTCCACACTCGATTTGAAAAGTGGATACTGGCAAGTTGCTTTAGATGCTGCCGACAAGGAAGAGACCGGATTCTGGATCAGCACGAGCCTATGGCAGTTTACAGTTATGCCTTTAGGGTTATGCAATGCCCCGGCGACATTCGAAAGGTTGATGGAGAAAATCTTGAGTGATCAAATTGGGAAGACCTGCTTGGTATACTTGGATGACATCATAGTGATTGGAAGCACCTTTAATGAACACCTGCAGAATTTGTGTTGAGTATAGAAAACTTATTATATTTGACTTATCTGTGGCCTCCATGTTTTGTATGTTTAGTCTGCAGAATTAAGGATGTGGCTGCTGATTAATCATGCGATATACTCGCACATGATATTGTTTAGCATATACGGAATATTTACATATGCATATATGTGTTTGCGATTTCATGTTCCGAGACCACTGTTCTTTGTTTTAACTGATAGACGTTCATTAAACGTATGCTTGGTACAAAGTGTTTTTTTGAATTGAACTTATAGAAATCTCTGTTAGCCACTTTAAAAGGTTATGGGCCCAGATCTATAGGGGTTTGTTTTGTGATCGAGGTTTTGTAAATGTGACTAGTATTTTTAAAATAAAATCGACAGACCTAAGATGGAGAAACTTCCTGATGCAAGTAACTGGCAACAATGGCAATTCGTAGTGAGCACGTTGTTGGAACGAAGATGCACTTGGGGTTTGTGATGGAACATTTAATAAACCTAGTTCTACTGACCAAGAAAACTACGTACAGTTGTTGAAGAAATGGACGAAGGCTGATCGGCTTGCCAGGAGAACCATTGTAACAACAGTTCAAGCCAAGCCCCTGCAACTTCTGATGAACTGTGAATCGGCAAAAGAAATGTGGGTCAAATTGCACAGCGTTTATGACTTAAAGTCGGACGAAAGTCTAAGTTTGGTTCAGAAGCAGTTTTTTTAATTTAAATGGGATCCTAAGACAGACGTGGCAGCACACATCTCAGCACTGGAGCAAATGGCCAGAAAAATGAAAAAGCTTGGAGGGGAAATACCTGTGTCTATGATAATGTCTAGGATCTTGTCAACGCTATCACCAAGGTTCAACCACTTTCATAGTGCGTGGGATTCGACAGAATCAGCAAAAAAAAATCTGGAAACATTGACAACTCGTTTGATAACCGAAGAATTACGTCTTCAAAAACAGGTTGGTGATGTGGAAGAGGTGACAACTGCGTTAATGTCAAAAGTGAAGATTGCTCAGAAGAATTCCTACGGTACGCAGAAGAAGAAAACTCCAAAAGGAAGAGAATGTTTTACGTGCGGTAAATCGGGACATTTTCGAAACGACTGCCCCGGGTGTGTAACGTGTGGCTCGAAAAGACATCTGCAAAAAAACTATCCAAAGAAGGAGAGTGCGGGAAAACAATCTGAAAGTGAGAGACAAGCTTTTGTTTTGCGCAAAAATTGTAGTTTCCGATCCGGTAGAAAAATCCGAGATGTGGATAATCGATTCCGGTTCGTCTAATCACATGACTAACCGCAAGGACTGGTTTTGCGAATATAAATCTTTTCCGGAACCATTAATGATACACATCGGGAATGGGGAAACAATAGCCGCACTTGGAACGGGAAATATCGACGTTGAAACGTACGCGAACGCTTCGTGGCTTCCAGGAACAATCTATGATGTTTTATTTGCACCCAAAATAGCGCACAACCTGTTTTCTGTAAAAGTTGCGGCTCCAAAAGGAGTTGATTTTATTACAAACAGTAACGGTACAAAATGCATGTTTTTACGTGATCGCAAATAGGTGGCCATGGGTGTGGAAACTGAGAATTTGTATCGACTTGTCGTACGCGTGACTTCGTCAGTAAATAAACGCGGAGATGTTTATTTATCAACTTCTACGAACTCTGATATGATTCAATTATGGCATGAGCGGCTAGGGCATCAAAGCAAGAAACATATGTGTTCTTTTCTTAAAGATCGTGGTTTGGAACTGACATACAACAACGAACTTGACCTTTGTGAAGGTCGCGCTTACGGAAGAAATCACAGACAAGGTTTCAGTAAAAATAAATCAACGCGCGCTAATCAGCCCAGAGAATTAATTCACACAGATGTTTGTGGACCGATGCAGGAAGAATCGTTGGGCAAGAAGCGCTACTATGTTCTCTTCAAGGACGATTATAGCAAATTTCGTTCTGTTTACTTTATACGCGAAAAGTCTGAAGTATGTGACAGACTGAAGATGTTTGTAAATGAAATTAAAACACAGTTTGGTGAGCATTTAAAGAAACTTCAAAGTGATGGTGGCAAGGAAAATGTGAACAAGAACGTGACGACTTTTTTGTTCGAAATGGGTATCAAACATTCGGTTACTGTCTTGTCCATATTGTTAAAATAGTCGTAGTCTAAAAGTAAACACAAATTATGTGTAATACAGTTATAACATTTATTAGGTATACTTAAGTTATAAGATTCTTTAGAAACATTTCTCTATTGTTAGAGCACGTTCAATTTGAAAATACCATCATAAACATAAATAGATTGCAATAAAATTGTACCCTCTGGGTCAACAACATCAACAGCAAGTTTAGAAGCAAGGGGCTAGTTTTCACCCCCGTTTAGATAAATAAGTAGGTACCGCCTACCTATTGTGAGTAAATACATAAATATAGTAGTTTT
>NW_020442463.1:2424707-2431423 GCF_000699045.2 Agrilus planipennis | reverse complement strand
CTGAACTTTGTGAAAAATTCATCACAGAATATACTACAGATCCTCATAGATTTGAAAGAACAGTTCCTAGAACGAAAGTGTTAACTTTTGCAAATGCTATGCCTAAGAAGAAATTAGCCATTTCAGGTAAATTAGTGGAAATACGAATGCAAGGTGATCTATTCGCAGAGCTATTAATACTCTCATTAGAAAAGACCTTAAATATTGACGCAGTACTGACTTACCCATTAACACCAGTTCCACTAGCAATGTGTCATTTAGATGGAGCAATTTGTAAAACGGACAAATCAGCATTATTAAAAGTCGTGGAAAAAAATGTAGTTAGTAGTCCTCCAGCACGGTGTGATGTAATGATTTATGACGGATTCTTTCGTTTACATTCAATGACAGAAGTTCCGATACCATTTTGAAATATTTCAAAGAAATTAATCACAATGGTTACATCATCGAATGCACGCAAAATTATTATCGCATTTGATTGCTACTTAACTGCATCAATAAAAGACCACGAGCACACCTTGAGAGGCAGAATAGAGGGTCAGAATTATCATATTCACAGTTCTGATGAATTACGACCGGCTAATTTCTCCAATGAATGAATAAATATTCTTTTTAAAGACGCTTTAATTCAATTTATTTGCCAAGATTGAGAAAATGATTACATGTCGCCGTTTATAGGAGAAAGAACAATATATATTAATCACGACGTATTCTACAAATATGAAAAACATAATGAAAAAATAGAGAGAAGCGTAGAGCAGGATTTAAATTGTACAGCTCATGAAGAAGCGGGCACAAAGATAGTTTTCCACATTTGTCAATTGAATACCGATGATAACGTAGTAATAAGATGTTCTGATACAGATATTTTAATGGTTCTATTGGGGAATATGAATCATATTCAGAGCAACCTAAAAATTCATTTGCTATTTTGACATGGAAATGCACAACGTTACATCGATGTCACTCAACTGTACGAAACATTAGGACCTAGCTGGTGCGCATCGTTGCCAGGATTTAATGCATTCACATGGTGCGACTTTAATCCCGCTTTCTATAGAAAAGGGAAAAAATAACCTTTCGAAATTTTAAGACAATCAGAATCATTCATAAAAGCATTTACAGATATAGCAAATATAGACGACTGTAACATATATCAACTTCAAAAAAAGATCGAAGAATTTGTATGCCGAATGTATGGTCTGAAAGCAATCGATAATGTGAATACAGCACGAGTAGCAACGTTCATCAAAGCGTATAAAATGAATGACAAAAAAGACAAATTTAGACTTAAACGAACAATTGACGGTGCAATACTCCCTCCATGCCAATCAGAGATATACCAGCATATACTACGTACATCCTATATAGCGCATCTATCGAGTCATACTCATCGGTCAGTTCCATCAGTATTATCACCCTTATACTACGGATGGAAGAAAGAAAATAATAAATACACTTTCAAGTGGTTCGATGGTGACCAAGTTCCACCATCAATAACTTTATTACAATCATCGATGAGAATCCTGCAGTTATTTTATCTATAGTTTTTATAACACATTGAAGTTAAACAAAAGTTATGTGGATAAACATATAAAATTTACACTTTCTTTACAGAAATCGTCGAAAGTGATGTTGAAACATCAGATAATATCGGAGAAGATGATGCAGAAGAATTAGAAAAAGAAACAAACCTCATCATCGACAGCTCCGATGATAGTTGTGAGGAAAGTGATGGATATGACACAGACACATCAGAAGATGTATATGAAGAAGTAGGATAATAATTTATGTATCAATACAAATCGAAGTACTTTTGTCTTATTTATGTTCATTAAAAAAATTTTTAAATAATTAGTATTTTGTTTCTAATAAATAAATATTTCTGTATATAATATAAACCGACCCAAAATTAATAAATATAATGTGGTGTTATTCGTGTTATTAAAAATTGTTGCCAGCTAATTGTTCGTGGGTGTAAAGATCGTCAGTTTATTTTCTGAAAAGGCTATGCAACGCTCAAATGCATTGAGCGCGCAAAATGTTTATTACGCTGACTGACGGTCTTGCCCCCCCCCCTCAAAAATACAGCTGACGATCTTCTTTATTATTTTAAAAGTATAAAAATTTAGATGTATAAATTTCATTAGGTATAAAATATATTTATTTGTCAAATGTTCAATGAGGTTCATGTACTTGACTGACATATAACCTCCCCTTGACAATACAGCTGACGATTATTTGCTTTTTTTTAATGTGATTGAAACGATAGTTTAATACATTTTTGCTGTGTATAAAAATCATTGGAGCATGACTGACACTCACTTTACTGATTTCTGAACATTAAACAACTATATGAAATAAAATTCATTCGGTATAAAATTCCTAGCAAAATTGCAACGCTACCTCCCGGATTATACGTTAGATGCAAAAGTAATGATCGAATATTTAATAAAAACTATCCTTGAGTTATGGGATAACATTCCCGTTTCGCATTTTATAAATTGCGTAGATTTTGTAATGAGAATCGCCCATAGTGATTTCAAACCGTTAGTTGTCACGATGGTATCCACAAAATTAAAAGGTAGGGCCGCTAATTTAATTTTAAACAGGAATCTTAATTTTTGGGACGATATCTGTGCACTTTTGAATCACAACTTCGGTTTTGAAAAATCGATTGAGGGTTTATTCAACGATCACTTTAGAATTAAGTGCGAAAATAGTGTTAAAACCACGTACAACGAGGTTGCTAAAATTCGCGATAAGTTAGTAGTTGCCGTCACGGAAGAGGTAGCGATAACGAAAGAAAAATCCCTTACGTTAGCAGTACAAAATTCAGTGGAAATATTAGCTAAAAGTATTTTTCTAATGAACATTTCGTCAGATATAGAATTAGCTGTTAGTTCTAGGGAATCTCAAAATTTAGAATACGCTTACTACCATGCTAGGCAATAAGAAAAAAAATATGAAAGAACGGCGTGAACAAGAACGCTACAAACAATTTCGCGATGTTAATAAGAAGAACAAAAATAGTAATAGGGTTACTTTGAAGACATCATCCAAAACCTTTTAATTCAAATAACTACAATAGTAGTAATAACAATAGTAGTAATATTAGTAATAATATAAGTTGCAATTATTGTAAAAAATTAGGGCATAAAACAGAGGCCTGCTATAAAAAGCAAAATTTAGAAAAATATAAGGATAATGATAGAATTAGGACACAACATCTAAATGAAAGTAGTGATAGTTCTGATGCCGAAGAATCCAATAAGAATGATTTAAACTCCGAAGAGAGTTCTGCGGAGGAGGACGCAGATCTCTAATTAGGAAAAGTAATACTTCAAATGTTTTGAATATTAATGAAACTGTATCTTTTAAAAGAATGCCTTATCTAAATTTTATTCATAATAATACAAAAAAATATAAATTTCTAATTGATACTGATGCAGGAATTTTTTTAATATTACCTAAATTAATTTCAAACCTAAATGACATAGATAATAATGACCGAGTGAAAATAACAGGAATTTCAGGAGAAAATTCGTCCATTTTAAGTTTAGGAACATATCATTTAAAACCATTTGGCATATCATTCAAATTTCACGCAGCCGATATTAATATCGCCGCCGATAGTATCATCGGAATGGATTTCATTAGCAAAAATAATATTAAATTAGATTTTCAAAAATGAACTTTCACTGTTAATGAAAGGAACTATGAAATAGTCATTTCAGACTCAAAAAGTATTAATCACTCTAACATTGAACCTAGGTGCGAGAAAGTTATTAGATTAAATTCACATTTAACACCTTATCAAGAATTCATTATTAATAAGTACGAAAAAGACGGTATCATTATCCCTAATTGCATGGTCAAAACTGACTCTGTACGAAATTGTGACGTACTGTATATTCTTTAATCTTTCAATGATTATTAATGTCGATCATTTTCATGGTATGGTATAGGTATGTTTCACGTTTATGCTTGTTCGCGATTGACGTCATTCATACGGGCACAATGCTCCAATTGTTTTTGTCATTCATCTTCACCTCACCACTTACTTAGTCGTGGTCATTGCTACGGTAAGCACGCCGCATGGTGTAATTTAATATAATAAATTTTATATCACAGTGTGTCGAATTTAATTGAAAAAGAGTAAAGTTAGAGCGCACACACTCCAATGGTAATTTTATAATTACGTCGGTGAATTTAAATGAGGCCGAAAAAAATTTCGCTTTAGACATTAACGATTCTGATTTCGAAAAATTACAAATAGATAAAACAGAATTAGTTCATTTTAACTCAGAAGTTAATAAAAATTATAAAATAGAAAGGCAGAAAATAGTAGAATCCTTATTGCGATTAAATCATCTTAACGAAGAAGAAGCCACTCATATATAAATCATTCTTAGAAAATTTGGCGATAAATTATTAACATTCACAAACTCCATTAAACATAAAATAGAGACTAATAATTCACAACCCTGCTGTGGAAATTTCTACCTATCCCCGAAAATCCACAAACCGGAAGTAGCTGCTCAAGTTAAAAAGATGCTGGACCAAAAGATAATTAGGCCAAGTTTTTCCCCGTGGTCATGCCCAGTCTTGGTGGTTCCTACAAAAATCGACGCATCCGTCAAACAGAAATGGAGAGTCGTCAATGACTATAGAAAGTTGAATGAAAAGACCGTTTATGATAAATATCCGTTGCCGAACATCACCGAGATCCTGGACAGCTTGGGACGCAGCGCTTATTTTACAACGTTGGACTTCTGGGTTCCACCAAATCGAGGTTTAAGAGGAATCGATCCAGGAAACACCTTTTAACACCGAGCAAGGACATTTTGAATTTCCGCGGATGCCTTTTGGCCTTAAAAATTCACCGCCCACTTTTCAACGGGTCATGGACAATGTGCTGACAGGACTCAACAATACCCAATGCCTTGTCTACTTAGATGACATAGTGATATTTGGTTCCACCCTCACCGAACACAAAGAAAGGCTTGTCAACGGCTTCAAGAGGTTAAGAGCTTAGAATCTCAAAATCCAACCCGACAAGTGCGAATTTTTCCGCAAGGAAGTGGGCTACCTCGGGCACATCATCACCAGGGAGGGCATCAAACCTAACCCAGACAAAATAAAGGCAATCACCCTTTTTTCGTGACCGAGAAACCAAAAAGAAATCCGAGCTTTCTTAGGGCTTACAGGATATTATTATTTATTAACAACTACGCGAAGATCGCTAAGCCACTTACGATACTGCTAAAGAAAGGCGCGCCTATCATTTTCAACTATGAATGTATAGAGTCCTTTGAAATCCTGAAGAAAAGTCTAACGTGCGAGCCGATATTACAATATCCTGATTTCGAAGAGCCATTCAACTTAACTACGAATGCCTTCGGAACTGCAATTGGTGCAATTCTGTCACAAGGACCGATTGGCAAAGATCTCCCAGTAGCCTATGGATCTCGTACCATAAACAACGCAGAAACCCGCTATTCAACAACTGAACGCCAGCTATTAGCTATAATCTGGGCCTGCAAACACTTTCGTCCCTATTTATTTGGACGAAGATTCAAAATAATAACCCACCATCGTCATTCAGCATCAAATGTCCCAGAGGTCGTATAACCCGCTGGCGATTAAAACTGGAGGAATTTGATTATGAAATCATCTACAAAAAGGTACCCTCAATAGGAATGCAGATGCATTATCACGCGTCCAAATTAAAGTGGTAAACAAGAAAGACGACTATCCTATCGAAGAGTTGGCCAAAGACTTACAGGATCTAGTAGGAGACTTGGATCCCGCCGAAAATAATGAAAAATTTAATCAGATAAACAACAGTAACGATTATTCCCCTTGTTCCTCCGAACTTTTATATATTAGTAATTACGTAATAAACGAAGATTATTCTAATTTTAGTGTAATCACCGAACCTATTATACCAAGCGCACCACTCATCTTAGTTGAAGACGATACCGATAAGTACTTTAACATTATTAAACTAGATTTCGTAGATATTGAACCGGTAGATGAATAAAGTCATATGTTAATAGAAATTATGATAATTTAGAATATTAAACTCTTAAAGATAACTTAGTAAATAAAATATCGACCATAATGACATCTTATTGATATTTTCATTCTAAACCATACCAATAATACTGTTTCGGTGTTGGTGTTTCAAAACAAACACATCAATACCGTGAGCTATGTCTTAATTAAAACAAGTACAGAAAAAATACAAGTTGCAAAAAATGGTCACTGAAATGTCACGTAACAAGTTCTTGGTACAAAGGTTGAAATACTTGTCTTCTCTTTTTCATGAATTGGTACAATTAATATATACATATAGAGGGGCAGGTACGCCCTTCGACAAGCAGAGATGGTAACGCCCATTCGGTTCTGAAAAATATTGAATTTGAATTAGAAGATGCCGACACAGCGGGTGCTTGCAAAGATTTATGAAAGTAGGTAATTGTACATATTGCGAACCATCCCTGTTTGTTGATGTCCAGTTCAAAGAAATTCCCAGACGTGCCTATGAATAAATCCCTTCAAAGTGATAATAAAAATTTGTGCAAACTAACAACTATCGTAAACTAATATAAATATAAAATTTAACTTAAAGCACGTCTTCTTAATATTACAAAAATATATACAATGACTATACACAATGACTATATACAATTAACAAGGACCGAACATTA
>NW_020442463.1:2416728-2424333 GCF_000699045.2 Agrilus planipennis | reverse complement strand
ATATAGAGGGGTAGGTACGCCCTTCGACAAACAGAGATGGTAACGCCCATTCGGTTCTGAAAAATATTGAATTTGAATTAGAAGATGCCGACACAGCGGGTGATTGCAAAAGTTTGTGAAAGTAGGTAATTGTACATTTGCGAACCATCCCTGTTTGTTGATGTCCAGTTCAAAGAAATTCCCAGGCGTGCCTATGAATAAATATCTTCAAAGTGATAATAAAAATTTGTACAAACTAACAACTATCGTAAACTAATATAAATATAAAACTTAACTTACAGCACGTCTTCTAAATATTACAAAAATATATACAATGACTATACACAATGATTATATACAATTAACAAAGACCGAACATTACGCCCACCGAAAAAATACAATTTTTTCCAAACATAAATTAAAATTTCTTATATGATACTAGTTTCATTGTCTCTATAAATACACACTAATAACTAAACACAAGTTCTGTCTTTACATAACACTATTGTTTTTAACACAACACTACACTGTACAGAGGGTTCAGAATTGTGTGTCGAAATCAGGTAACATTATCACTACACTATTAGGATTCACTTACTGTCACTGTCCGTTGTTGCTGATAAGGGATCTGCTCATCGTTTTCTTCTTCGATCGGTAAAATGCATATCTTTTTAACCGGCCGTTTAATGATTCCTTCTGAAATCCTGACGGTTATGACCCTCGTTACGTTGTCCTTGCCTTGGTGAAGCTGTAGGATACGTCCCATACGCCATCGCATAAGCGGCAAGTTGTCGTCCTGAATCACAACCACGGTTCCTGGGTTCAATCTAGGATTTGTAGACAAAGTCCATTTACTACATTGTTGTAGCTGGTGCAGATATTCTGACTTCCATCGTTTCCAGAAATGTTGCTGCATCTGGACCAGCTACTGGTACCGGTTCAGTCTAGGTGATTTGATGTCCTCGAGGTTCGGCTCTGCAAAACTAGTTAGTGGTTGCCCGACAAGAAAGTGACCTGGGGTTAAGGGGATAAGGTCATTAGGATCTTCTGATATAGGAGACAAAGGACGGGAATTCAAACAAGCTTCGATTTCCGTTAACACGGTGTACAGTTCTTTATAAGTTAACCTAATGTCTCCTATGACTCGTTCCAAGTGACCCTTTATTGATTTAACGGCACCTTTCCGTAGTTCTCCAAAGAGTAGTGGTGAAGAGGGAATCAGGTGCCAGTTGATTTGGTGTCCTGTTGAATAATTCGCTATTTGCGCAATATTGCGTTCATTAGTGAATAAAGTCCCAATTTGTCGTAATTCATTGCGTGCTCCTATGAAATTAGTACCGCTGGCGCTGTCTGAATAAATATACCTACACATTCCTCTCCTAGAAATAAAATGTCTCAAGCAGTTCAGAAATGCTTCGATGCTTAAATTGACAGTCAATTCAATGTGCATAGCGATACTCGCTATGAACCATACGAAAATACAAACATATGACTTCGGTGTAAGCTTACTTCTAGTCCTTGAGGCATTCTGAAGCCTACCGCCCACCCTAAGGGGACCATGTCTATCTAAAAATGGGTTGAGTCCACGAATGTTACTTGTTCTCGAAGTACATTTACCCCATGTAAGTTCATTGACCTCCCTTTGAAAGTCCTTACATTGTGCTAATCTTAAGAATACAATTCGTGCATAATTACGATCATTAAGAGATAGTGGAGCATAATTACGTTCTGCCTTTGTGATCCTAAAATTTTTGATAAATTGAAAGCACCATGCAATGACTCTAAGGAACTTATTGGCAGATGAGTATTGCTGGAGAATGTCGAAATTGGAGCTACTGTGAAGTAAATGTGAATGTGTACCTTGTCGTTCTTCTGGAATTGCTGCGTCTTGAGTATGAAGCGGTGCTGGCAACTCTTCCGAATCCCTTGACAACCATGACGGCCCGTTCCACCAAAAGTTAACATTGCATAATTCTTGAGGGATAAGTCTCGTGCTGTTTGTAGTTGTGTCACATTCTTCTGATTTCCAAAAACGTTCCATTTGATGTGAAAGATTATCGGTAGTGGCTGATTGTTCGGTTGTTAAATGACACGACGTAAGACTGCTGTCGGTACCCTTATTTGAAGTTACTGTACCGCCTAGAATCCAACCAAGTTGCGTCTTCTGTAATATAGGTTGGCCTGGATGTGTTCGTATTTGTCCAATACATAGAAGGTCCCAAAACAGTCCAGCTCCAATTAGCAAGTCGATTGGCCGCGAAAGGGAAAACTCAGGATCAGCTAGCGTGATTCCAGGGGGTAATTTGAATTGATCTACACTGAATGCTACGTTCGGAATGTAGCTAGTGATCCGTGGCATTATCAAACAGGTCGTTATCGTTGTAAAACCACTGGTTTTGGAGTGCATCTTTACTTCCGTCTTGTAGTCAACTTTTCGAGTTGCATTTTCAATTCCAGAAACTACAATTGTCGCTTGTGTGCATGATAGTTTCAGGCGAGTCCATAAATCCGTCGTGATGAAGTTGGATTGAGATCCAGAGTCAAGCAAAGTTCTGCATTCATGCCGTTTTCCTTGCTTGTCCTGGATTAATACGATCGCTGTTGATAATAGTACATGCGAAGTATTTGAATTCGTTGATTGGGCTACCATTGTTACCGAGGGTGCTGCAGATGTTGAGGGAGTCACAGGTGTTGGTTCATTGTTACTATTGCTTGTTTGAGGTTGATTGCTGATGTCTTGATGAAGTAGCGAGTGGTGTTTTCGGTGGCATTTCTTACAGTGCCCGTAGTTACATGATTTGTTCCTATGCCCTGGATTTAAACAGTTGAAACATAGTCGCATTTTTTGTACTTCTTCTACTCTTCTCGCGGGAGTAAGTTTCTTAAATCCTTCACAGTAGTATAAAGGATGAGATTTTTTACAAAATACACAGCTGATTGTGTTAGTTACTACATGAGATGTCACTTGTTCTGTTTTTCTATAATTAAATGATCTCTTATCGTTCGTACAATGACCTTTACCAGAATAAATTGGCCTTTCTGTTGTAGTCATTTCAAGATATTTACAATGGTTTTCCAGTACGTTAACAAAATCTCTTAACGTAGGTTTACCAACCAACTTAACCCTTTGCCGTTCCATAATGACATCTTATTGATATTTTCATTCTAAACCATACCAATAATACTGTTTCGGTGTTGGTGTTTCAAAACAAACACATCAATACCGTGAGCTATGTCTTAATTAAAACAAGTACAGAAAAAATACAAGTTGCAAAAAATGGTCACTGAAATGTCACGTAACAAGTTCTTGGTACAAAGGTTGAAATACTTGTCTTCTCTTTTTCATGAATTGGTACAATTAATATATACATATAGAGGGGCAGGTACGCCCTTCGACAAGCAGAGATGGTAACGCCCATTCGGTTCTGAAAAATATTGAATTTGAATTAGAAGATGCCGACACAGCGGGTGCTTGCAAAGATTTATGAAAGTAGGTAATTGTACATATTGCGAACCATCCCTGTTTGTTGATGTCCAGTTCAAAGAAATTCCCAGACGTGCCTATGAATAAATCCCTTCAAAGTGATAATAAAAATTTGTGCAAACNCAGCTGGTTTAGTGTAGTGGATGAATTAGCTGCAATGGTTCTGTGTTCTTCGCGTTCGCGACGTTCCTTCTCCACCGACTTCTCAATTGCTTCACGTGCAGTACCAATCAGCTTGAAGTATGTTGTCTCGAAATTAGTCCGTTCACGGTCTTGGGTTTGCAATTGTTCCTCGGTTTCTGCAGTTTCTTCAATCCTAGATTGGATGTCTTTAAATTTTCCGTACAATGGTTCTGCTATTTCTAAACGCGCCTGAATGTTGCATATTTCGGTTTCTAGGTCACAGGTGTCCAGGAATGATTTAAAACGAGTCAAGCTAGCCTTAATTCGTCTACGTTCGAAGATTAATTGTTCGAGATCGGCCATAATTACCAAATGTTACGCAAATCTACAACTTGTTCAGAAACTTAGGGGTTTGGTTGTTCAATAAGGGTCTGGTACAGGTCACAGATTCGGGTCACTGAAAATCGTGAAGCTGAGGTTCTCGTAGTAACTTCTACTAAGTCCTTGGTTGACTAAAGCTCAGGGTTTCGCCTTTGTTCTTGGTATCTTTGATATGTTGAATGGTAATCCTCAAAATGTACAATAGTAGCCACAGTAATGTTCACAATAGTTCCGAAACAGTCACAAAGAAAATAGTTCAAGTTCGCACTAACACAGTCACTGAAAATGTTCAAGTTCCTAAATACAAAGTACCGTTAATACAAAGTACAGTTCAAAATAAGTTCGCGTCACTATATCCGGCTCGAAGGACCAATGTTTCGGTGTTGGTCTTTCAAAATAAACACATCAATACCGTGAGCTATGTTTTAATTAAAACAAGTACAGAAAAAATATAAGTTGCAAAAAAATGGTCACTGAAATGTCACGTTACAAGTTCTTGGTACAAAGGTTGAAATAGTTGTCTTCTCTTTTTCATGAATTGGTAAAAAAAAACTTTTGGGTGTTTCATTCCCACCAGCCGGTAATGCTGGTGGGCGGGCAGTCCCTCCGGGGAAGGTTGGGCGGAAGGCCCTCTTCAGCTTGCTTTCAGGAATCGTGGGAATGGGTGGGTGGTGGTTCGGGTGAGAAAGATGAGACGGACGAAATGAAGACAGAAGAGAGTGAAAGACTATCTGTGGAATATTACTGCCTCAACATTTGCCTAAGTGATCCAAGGAAACCACAGAAAAACTTGGACCAAGGCCGACGGACCCGAAATCGAACCGGCGTCCTCCCGAATGCTAAACAATGGTCTAAACCTCTAGGCCATGCCGCTCGGTCATGAATTGGTACAATTAATATATACATATAGAGGGGTAGGTACGCCCTTCGACAAACAGAGATGGTAACGCCCATTCGGTTCTGAAAAATATTGAATTTGAATTAGAAGATGCCGACACAGCGGGTGATTGCAAAAGTTTGTGAAAGTAGGTAATTGTACATTTGCGAACCATCCCTGTTTGTTGATGTCCAGTTCAAAGAAATTCCCAGGCGTGCCTATGAATAAATATCTTCAAAGTGATAATAAAAATTTGTACAAACTAACAACTATCGTAAACTAATATAAATATAAAACTTAACTTACAGCACGTCTTCTTAATATTACAAAAATATATACAATGACTATACACAATGATTATATACAATTAACAAGGACCGAACAATCTTAAAACACCCACAAAAATTGCAAATAAATATGGAATATTTCAACTTGTTTGCATGGCTCAATTTATTTTTAGGTCCTCTTAAACCTATTTTTGTACATAACGTACCCTTTATGTGCTTTAACGCCAAAATCTTTAGCCTATGATGCAACACGTGTACACAGAGAAATTGCTTCCATATGTTTATTGCATTATACATTCTACATATTGCTTTAAGTATTTAGTTATTCAGATGAAAGGAATATTAAACCACAATAAAACAAAGCTTTGTTAAAGAAAGTAGCAGTTCCCTTTAGTAATGCAATTATCACACGTGTATATTAACATGTAGTTATCTTTAATAAAATGCAAAAACTTTATACAGTAGTCATGTGATGTTAGTTTCAGATAATAAAAAAATATGAATTTTGAAAAATATGAAAATTTCAGTAGTAAATTAACTATTTAAATTGAGTCAAAAGAATATAGTTCAGAATGCCAAAATGTGAGACAATGCAAAGAAATCGCATCGATGTTTAAACGTTTTGTAACAGCCTGTATATACGAGTGTTCTACCAGACATAAGCTTCATTAATAGCAAAGTTTCTAAATTACAAAAATCGAATTACGTCAATTTCGAAATTGTTCTCACTTTTTGAAGTGAAACTTTTTTACGCACGGTAGGGTAAGTTCGTTTCATGCGAGTTGCTATGTAAGGAAATTATACAACGGATGTCCCCCCTCTACTCGGCCGTGTAGTCGAGTTCGTAGAGGGGATCGCTTGAGCCGTGAACGCGCTTCAATGCAACATTCGTTACAGGCAACTGCGCCATATATAGTGTAAAATTTAAATTCATAGTGTACAAATAATACCACTAAACCAATTCCTTAACCCCTATCCCGGTATGTTTGTGTGTTTGAAGAATTTTCACTTCAGTAGCGTGTTGTATAATTACACGTTGTATTTTTTATTTTATTTTAAAGCTACCGAAAGCCTGATTCACCATTCCTTTTCTGTGGTTTCAAGTGGTGTAGTTTTAACTTTTTTCAAGCAGTCGTAGATGTTTACTTTAGTATCTTTCATCAAAGATAGGAGCTATCTGACCTACAGTGGGACAACCAGTATATCCGTTCGTAATTCTCCTGAAGCAGTTGCAACATGCAAATATACCAAAGCGATTCTGGTCAGAGTTGTTCCAGGTATCGATTTCATCTCGCATACAATTAAGTCGATTAGAACACGGTGTTTACTCTCTGAAATTAGAGTTGTTCTTACCGAAGATTATAAAGGATGTGCAAACCTCTTCAGTTATAGCTCTAGTGCAATTTTACTCAACGTTGCTTAAACCTAATAAGCTCTTGAACTGTACATATGTTCACGTAGAAAAGGTTCTCGATCAGCGAACTAAAGCTGCTTACCTCAAGTTAAATTAAACAACGGCTTTTATTAAAAATACAAATATCTATCTGTTGTAGGAGACACTAACTAAAATTAACAGGACGTATATATTGCTTACATCTTTAATTATTTATTGAAATACGTAATACGGCAATAAATTTATTTCTTTCTATTGTAATATTCGTGAGTTTAACAAAATTAACTTATAAGACTGATAACGATAAAAACTATTTATTTACACTAATTATTAAAGAACCTAAAAACACCATTAAATTATTATTAAACTTAGGTTATGAATCATTCTATTTATTTACACTACTGTTGATAATATCACTATTCACTGCGCTATTTATTTCACTGCTATCACTGTCAATTTATTTCTTGATTCACTTCTGCAACGGTCAATTTATTTCTTCTCTTCAGGGCGATCGTCTCTTCCTTTAAATACTCTTTTGTTTATTTTCTGGAACTTTCTGGAAACATTCGGATAGTTTATTTTAATCGATAAGCCGTTCACGCACACGTCTGCTCGCTACACTATTTTTATTTTTAAGCAATTAAAAACACAACTGATCATTTCCAACTTATTTGTTATTCCCGAGTGTAATTTCGCTACACTGTAAGTTTTAAAGTGAGTATTGTACTAAATTGGTTTACAAAATATCCTACTCATAACCACCTTAATTTAAAGGAATGAGAGATTATATTTGAACAAATTTAAAAGTCGATAATTGCTTAAATTTATTTGATGATTTGGTAACAGGTTTGAGTTATAACTTTTTATTTTACTAATTTCTAGTGATTTTGGTATATTAGATTTTGAACTGTTACTTAAACTGTGTAAAATTTTGAAATATTTATTGAAATTGTGGATTTCTGATAGCATAATTAGAATATTGTTTTTTATTTTCGAAACTTGGTAAATGTTCGCTAATCCGAGTTTTAAATGATCACCCACTTTGTGCTATACATATTATATATACTATAGATAACTCTTT
>NW_020442463.1:2409619-2413302 GCF_000699045.2 Agrilus planipennis | reverse complement strand
AGTATATATGTTAAATGCTTAAATGATAAAATTATCTTTTTAAAAAAAATTGAACGTTTATTATTTTACGATGCACAAAATGTACAAAGTCTAGTCTAAAGCTAGAGTGACTTAACAACGACGGTTTACAACATTTTATAATCTCGGTTTTACATAGTCAGCAAAATGCTACTTTTATGTTTAGTTATATGGCTTATCCTAACATCTAACACCTCCCATGCTAAGTTGAAAAACTAAATTTTAATAGTTTGGTTTTTCAATAATATAGATAATAAAATAAAATGACGAATAAATTTGAATGATTAAAATTTACTATTCTAATTAATATTGGGAATTGCGGGTGATTTAAATTTTCTTGTAGTAGGTCTCAATTCCATAGATGGTTTTTTGGCAGGCATCTCTGATGATGATTGTTCCATTCTTTCTTCGGGGGATGATTGTTGTTGTATCACAGTTTCTAAAGGTGGTTGATGATTCGATCTTCGGCAACTAAATATTGGAAACACTTTCATACAGGACTGATGACGATGTATAATGTACATTAGAATTATTGCTCCAGTTACTATTAGTGGGGTTGTATAATACCAGGTGTGGTCCTTAACATTCGTGTAACTTTTTGTATACTCTTCCTTAATTCTCTGTTGTAGGGTTGCAAGCTTTGTTTTGAATATCGCGAGGTTATTATCCATTAGGTAGTGTAGACTTATGGGTTGAATATCGAGTTGTTTCAGGATTTCGATATCTTTGTGACAACAATTTCTAGGTATTTCTGGGGTTAAAAGCGGTATACTTTTGATTTCGTTGACTTCCTGGTTGTTGTATGATATTTGTAAACCATTGCCAAAATAACAAGTACATTCCTCGTTGATAGTTAAAAGGGATGGTTTTGAAATTAAAGTATGTTTAATTGGGTATCCTTTACACTTGAATGTTACGCTTAAGTTTCCTGTAGAAGCAATGATCCATGTTGTGGCGTTTATCTGTTCGATGTTATTTTCCGTTGCTTTGAATGTGTGGACGACACATTTTTCGGGGAATTCCTTGTTCATTAAGAGTTGCGGTAAGCATTGTTTCGTATTCTTAGTATCTTGGGGTTCTGTATTCTGTTGAATGATGACGTTTTCTATTCGAAGTGCATTTGTAAAATCCCTTGGTTCAAGGTACCATTGGTGGTCGTCGGAGATTGCCACATAAGGGTTTTCAGGAAGAATTACATGGTGGTAATCATTTTCAAATGTAATAGGATAAGGATAGGTTTTAAAAAGTCTGAGTGATATATTTTTTACTAGAGGGACTGTTAACTTTATTAAAATTCCATTTTTTAAGGTAAATAACTTTGGAGTTGTAATTTGGTAATATTTATAGATATTTGTATCATCAAAAGAAAAAGGCAGTATATTTTCGCTGTGGCTAATATGACTTAATTGTTCCTGAAATTGTGCGTGATTGAGAACACTAGGATGAAGGATATTGATTCTAGCAAATGATAAAGTTTCTACAACTTCATCGACTTCTTTGCTTACTTCTGCAGTTATGTCATTTAAAAGAGTAATCGTGTCTAAAATTTGCATTGATATTATGTTTTCGTTTAACCTGATAGAGTTATTAAAAATATGGCCTCTTATGTTTAAAATGCTCCGCTGTAAGGTAGCCTCATTAGCGTTAATTCGGCTTAGTGTATTGTTAATATTGGAAACAATCATTTTAGTTAAATGCATTTGTTCGTCCTGAAATTTTAAGATGTTTTTATTTGACGTTTGTAGTTCTCCAATTAGCTTCTCTTATTTTTCGGCATCGGTCAAGTCTAGTGTACCGAACAATGTCTTCAACCCACTACCAAAAATATTAAACCGGCCTCTACGTACTCGTTTTGAATTTGGTATTAAAAACCTTATTTGGTCTAACTTAATTTTAGAAACAATCATTTTAGTTAAATGCATTTGTTCATCTTGAAATTTCAAGATGTTTTNGTCCTTGTAAAGCCCCTTGTTTTGGAGTGCATCTTTACTTCTGTCTTGTAGTCAACGTTACGGGTTGCATTTTCAATTCCAGAAACTACAATTGTCGCTTGTGTGCATGGTAGTTTCAGGCGAGTCCATAAATCCTTCGTGATAAAGTTGGATTGGGATCCAGAGTCAAGCAAAGCCCTGCATTCATGCCGTTTTCCTTGCTTGTCCTGGATTAATACGATCGCTGTTGATAATAGTACATGCGAAGTATTTGAATTCGTTGATTGGGCTACCATTGTTACCGAGGGTGCTGTAGATGTTGAGGGAGTCACAGGTGTTGGTTCATTGTTACTATTGCTTGTTCGAGGTTGATTACTGATATCTTGATGAAGTAGAGTGTGGTGTTTTCGCTGGCATTTTTTACAATGCCCGTAGTTACATGATTTGTTCCTATGCCCTGGATTTAAACAGTTGAAACATAGTCGCATTTTTTGTACTTCTTCGACTCTTCTTGCGGGAGTAAGTTTCCTGAATCCTTCGCAGTGGTATAAAGGATGAGATTGTTTACAAAATAAACAGCTGATTGTGTTGGTTACTACATGAGATGTCACCTGTTCTGTTTTTCTATAATTAAATGGTCTCTTATCGTTGGTACAATGACCTTTACCGGAATAAATTGGCCTTTCTGTTATAGTCACTTCAAGATATTTGCAATGGTTTTCCAGTAGGTTAACCAAGTCTCTTAACGTAGGTTTACCAACCAACTTAACCCTTTGCCGTTCCCATTCACGTTTTGTTGAAGCGTCCAACTTGCTTGTAATAATGTAGATGACAAGTGTAGACCAAGAGTCAGTAGGTTCACCTAATGCCTTTAATGCTAACAAATTGTTATTCATATCGTCTAACAATTGTCTGAGAGATATGTGGGATTCCCTTGTAATAGATGGCAGTTCAAAAAGTCCCTTGGTGTGATGGTGAATTAACGCTCGTGGATCTTCATATCTATCCTTAAGACATTGCCACGCTAAGGTATAATTTGTTTCGGAAACCCCTAACGACTGAATAACACGTGCAGCATCGC
Organism: Agrilus planipennis; assembly: GCF_000699045.2. Lineage (NCBI taxonomy): Eukaryota > Metazoa > Arthropoda > Insecta > Coleoptera > Buprestidae > Agrilus > Agrilus planipennis. The sequence continues at coordinate 2,410,272 of NW_020442463.1, read as the reverse complement.
CCTTGAGTGCTGAACTTAAATAATGGAACCTTTCGATGTTCGATAACGATTCGCAGTTGTGGATAAGCGATTCAAAAGTGTCACGAAATTGTAACCACTTATCATATGAGCCGTCGAAAGTTGGTAGCGAAATGGTAGGCAATTTAATTGGCATTTTTGGTTCTCCAATTGGTGTGGTAGATGAATTAGACGCAATGGTTCTGTGTTCTTCGCGTTCGCGACGTTCCTTCTGCAACGACTTCTTAATTGCTTCACGTGCAGTACCAATCAGCTTGAAGTATGTTGTCTCGAAATTAGTCCGTTCACAATCTTGGGTTTGCAATTGTTCCTCGGTTTCTGCAGCTTCTTCAATCCTTGATTGGATGTCTTCGAATTTTCTGTACAATGGTTCTGCTATTTCTAAACGCGCCTGAATATTGCATATTTCGGTTTCTAGGTCACAGGTGTCCAGGAATGATTTGAAACGAGTCAAGCTAGCCTTAATTCGTCCACGTTCGAAGATTAATTGTTCGAGATCGGCCATAATTACCAAATGTTACGCAAATCTACAACTTGTTCAAAAACTTACGGGTTTGGTTGTTGAATAAGGGTCTCGTACAGGTCACAGGTTCGGGCCACTGAAGATCGTGAAGCTGAGGTTCTCGTAGTAACTC
>NW_020442463.1:2406384-2407800 GCF_000699045.2 Agrilus planipennis | reverse complement strand
TAATTAACAATCCATTAAATACTCAATGTTTATTTTCTACTAATAATAAATATGAGCCAAGAACATAACTGTAGCCTCTATTTTATGAATATTTTTGGATTGTTAATTAAATTTTGATTTGCTTTAATGTATTAGTGAGTTAATTTTTAGATTTAACTTCACCCCTTACAGATAACCTCAAATTAATGAAAAAAATTGTTGCTTTTATCACTATCTCGCCGGGAGTCGAACCCGGGTTCGATTCCCGGCGAGAAAGTAACAGCAACAACAATTTTTTCTCCTTAATTTGAGGTTACCCCTAATGGGTCCAGTTAATTCAAAAAATTAATTCACTAATACATTGAGTTTAACCCAGCAAAAATTCAAAGTGTCTGATTTGTTTTAAATTTCATTAAATTCTTGTTTAGTTTTTAAGGGTTCTATTTTTCCTTCTGTGAAATGGAACCTCAAAAGTAACTCAACCGCGCAATCTAAGTTCGGGGAAAAAGAAAACAAATCATGAGAATAGAATTATGACTGATAAAACCTAGCACAGAGGGAAGTATTTCGGAATAAGTTTAACGTATCGCGACTGAGAAACTCGTAGTTGAAACGACACCCGAGATATATGGAAAAAGTTTTCCAATACAATTTCGCTTTGTAAAACTAAACAAAATACCTACTAAATTTGCGCTTATGATTGCCAAATATAAAGCACTTTTTGCGAAATGTAATAGTCTCGCTCGAAATGAAAAATGGAACTCTTGGAAACATATAAATTGAACTGTCTGAAATAGTGCAAAATAAGTAGATATGTATTCAGTCTGAACTTCTATTCAAATTTTCCTTATTGATTAGAAGATGAAAGAAGCAATAGCTCGTGAATTCAATTGCAATGAACAAAACTTAAAGTCGAGTCATCTATTTCCATTTTTCAGATGCTAGTAACTTTGTAATACCATTTAATAACCATTAGGTAGTTTCAACTCAGGGGCGCAGGCATGAAAACTAAAAGGGTTAAAACCGGCTAGTACTTTATGTTTTTGTACGATTCTTTTCAATTTTAAGAGTACGTGAACAGGATTTACTTTATTTAACAAAAAAGCAGACAAACCGAATTATACTCACACACCAGGACATCTTCACTCTACCCTAAAATTGCTAGCATCGATAGCACAACTCGAAATACGATATCTTTCAAATTGTAGATCATCATAAGGTCGTCAGTTCTAAGACTGGTTGGACACGCACCTCCACTCTTTCCTATCCTGAGCTAATCTTCGCATTTCCCTAAAACTAGAACAGCCCACATCCTTAACTGTTTGCGAACAGTAATCTAATCTAGGTCTACCTCTACCCCTCCTAACTCCTGTTTCTGCCTCTAATATGTCTCTGACTAGACCTTCATGCCTGAGAAGGTGTCCTACCAACCTATCT
>NW_020442463.1:2401804-2405204 GCF_000699045.2 Agrilus planipennis | reverse complement strand
GATGGTATATGTCTATCTCTTAGGGATAACCCACAATAACCATTTTTTATCCTTTACTTTTTACGAGAAATAATGGCTTATTTACGAAGCGATTTTAAGCAATACAGCATTAATCCTTATCCAATTAAGTACTTTTAAATACATTGTGCATTTAATATAGATCAATACGGCCCTTTACAGCATGTATTTTAAATGAATATTTTCGAAGATATTACAGACTTAAAATGCAGGGACATAGCGGTTGCGGCGGTACCGGCCGGTTTGTATTGTTTAATGACAAAAAAGCTGTAATTGTTGTATATAAAGACATTCTATAGTATATTTACTATCAGTATTGCACCCGTGCGAAGCATAGTGTACAAATAAATACCATTAAACCAATTCCTTAACCCCTATCCCGGTATGTTTGAAGAAGTTTCACTTCAGTAGCGTGTTGTATTATTACACGTTGTATTTTTTTTTCTAGATAAAAGGTACCCTATGTCCTTTTCGGTACTCTTAACAATGTGTCTACAAAATTTCATGATAGGTTTTACCTGCGGCTTCACTCTCATTAATGTCCTTATTAAGTAAACACATTTTTTACGGGCAGGTTATCAAATTGGATTAAGTACATTAATAATCTGCTCGTAAAACTTAAAGTAAAAATTTTGTTGCGATTCATTTTCCCATTTGTCCGTTGCCATTCGTTTTTCCACTTGTCCGTTGAAGTTTCACTTCTCCTATGTGTCCCAGCACACATTTCGTTTTCACAGGTTTACTGAAAATTATGATTTGATTTTTGCACAGACCGCAAATAGAGGCAATGATGCCCAGGCACGTAGAGAGCAGAGGTAGGAAAACAACAGCTGAGCACAGCACACGCCGCCTGGACTCCTCGCTCTCCGCGCGGCTGCGCATTATATCCATCTAATACAACTGTTGCCCTCTCTCCGCTTCCCCCAGCCTTTCTCTCACTCCGCCACTACCGCCTCTCCCCACGCGATATACGGTCTACCCCCCACGCAGCCGTAACGCTTAATACCCCGTCTATATAGAAGTTTCACTTCAAAAACCAGAAGCTTTTCTGTTTTTAGATAAATTGTTTACGACATTATTAACCTCGATTTTATTTAGGTGCATTATTTTTGGTAATATTTTTATGTTTATCGAATTAAGATGTTTGTTTTTTAATAAGTGATATTTATGAACCTTACTGTCTTTAACATAATTGTTTTAAAGATTTATAGGAATCAATCTTTGGTCACAAGAGATAAAATGAGTTTATTTTGGAATAAAAGCTCACTTTTGTATTTGTTTTACAGTTTGTTTGATATTACATTCACTTAATATGTCTCATTTCATTAAAAATTTTATTGAAAAGGTAAAAACGTACATTATGGCTATTTTAACACTACAATAATAATTTTAGTAGGAATAATAATAATAATGGAAAATATTAACGCACACATAAAACATAATTAACAATTTAATGATCGCGTTTAGAAGGTGGAACAAATAAGGTTTTTACGTTAATGATGGTTTGCAGTTTTGGGATGTAAAAGCAAGTGGTATTTACTTACCATAAATTAGAAAATCTTTTGTACGTTTTATTAAAACTCATTGAACTGAAAATTTGAATTCTCTCATCATCGTCTCGTTCTTCTCTACATCATCTTATTTTTTTTAGAATTCGTAATTGTTATATAGAAATATATTCAAAAATAATCGGCCACTGGGGATTAATATTTGCGTAAATAAACATTATTGAGTTGGATGAATTTAGGAAGGCGAAGTCTACAGCAACTTATTAATGTTGGAGTTAATTTACTTTCAAAGAGTGTGTTCTTTAATAAAAGAGTTTTCATATTTATTAGTGACTAGTTTTTAGGCTTAAGGCTTCGCTCTCCCGGGAACAGTATTTTTTTTAGTTAAAAGTACTTCCGTACCCCAAAGTGTTTACATAATTTCATGATAGGTTTCATCTGCGGGTTCACTCTCGTTGATATCCTTAATACGTAACAGAGATCAATGACGACCACATAAAACTAATTTTTCTATCTTTCGAGAACATTATTTTTCCTCTAGATAAAGGCTACCCTATGTCCTTTTCTGTACTCCTAATAATGTGTCTACAAAATTTAATGATGGGTTTTACGTGCGGCNAATAACCATTTTTTATCCTTTACTTTTTACGAGAAATAATGGCTTATTTACGAAGCGATTTTAAGCAATACAGCATTAATCCTTATCCAATTAAGTACTTTTAAATACATTGTGCATTTAATATAGATCAATACGGCCCTTTACAGCATGTATTTTAAATGAATATTTTCGAAGATATTACAGACTTAAAATGCAGGGACATAGCGGTTGCGGCGGTACCGGCCGGTTTGTATTGTTTAATGACAAAAAAGCTGTAATTGTTGTATATAAAGACATTCTATAGTATATTTACTATCAGTATTGCACCCGTGCGAAGCATAGTGTACAAATAAATACCATTAAACCAATTCCTTAACCCCTATCCCGGTATGTTTGAAGAAGTTTCACTTCAGTAGCGTGTTGTATTATTACACGTTGTATTTTTTTTTCTAGATAAAAGGTACCCTATGTCCTTTTCGGTACTCTTAACAATGTGTCTACAAAATTTCATGATAGGTTTTACCTGCGGCTTCACTCTCATTAATGTCCTTAATGCGTGACGAAAATCAATGACGACCACATAAAACTAATTTTTCTATCTCTCGAGAACATAATTTTTTTTTTTCTAGATAAAAGGTACCCTATGTCCTTTTCTGTACCCTGACAATGTATGTATAAGATTTCATAATAGGTATCACCAACGACTTAGTTCACTTGCTTTGATACCATTTAAAATGCGTCCATTAGGAAGATAACAAAATAACATAGTATCCCAACTAAAAATTCTAATGACATAAGAATAGCCTTAAGAATAATTATATTATTGTTTTGTTAAAAATATTACTGCAAAAAATATAGGCTGGTAGTGGTCTAAATATAATATCCTTTAAAAGTGTAATACGTAAATCGAAAGGTTGATAAAATGTTGTACACTTTTTTTTTGCGAATGAACTTTATAAAAATAGAGAAGTGAGTTGACAGCTCAGTTTGCCAGTTTTTCAAACACGCAAAACCTTTCTTCTTCGTCGGTCGCAAATCCCCATCGTCAGTGAGAAATTCACTAGATTTCACGCAAATCAAGATTTATATTCACACGGGATTTATCCATCCGGTAAATACTGGAAAATAATGCAAGCTGGGATTATTTCTGATTAATTCGCATTTAGATATGTACGTTCGTTTGGGCGTGTGCTCGTATGTAGATAGAACGAATGATAAATTCAAACAAGAGCATAATATAATAGGTATCCACCACCCACCCACCCACCCATCTGTG
>NW_020442463.1:2369426-2400238 GCF_000699045.2 Agrilus planipennis | reverse complement strand
TGTTTTGTTTGGATACTATAGCAAAACTTTTGGCAGGTACTGTATGAAAAAGTATGTTTAATGAACAAGAGTCGAGAGTATAATGAGCTTTTTTCTTCCTACCTACGATTTTGCCAGCGCGCATCCAAGACATTGGATGGGGCACATCGCTAGAGGAAGTAAATGAAGTATAGAAGCTTATTGGAAGCCCAAATAGTAGTAGAGGGGGACTGAGGATGATCTATATTAGATTACTGTTCGCAAACTGTTATAGAGACGTGGGAAATTCTAGTTTTTTCTCAAAGAAAATCAAAGAGAAAACAAAATCGCTTTTGTGGTTGCTAAAAGTTAATCTGGAAATTCAAAAAAGGTTTTATTAAATGTTAAAGGCATTTAAGATGTTATGATGTTATTTAGAATGATAACGAAAATGCAGTAGATAGAAAAGCTTATAAATGAGGAGAGAAAAAATAGTAATATTTTCTGAAACATGAAGGTCTAGTTAAAAGCTTACTGGAAACTCAAATAGAAGTGCAGAGTGACTGAGGATGAATAGATTACTGTTCGCAAATAGTTACAGAAACGTGGAAAATTCTAGTTTTCCTAAAAGAAAATGGAAGCGGACAAAACAAAATCACTTTTGTGATTAGAAAAAATTAATCTAGAAATTCAAAAAAGATTTTATTAGATATTAAAGGCATTTAAGATGTTATGATGATTAAACCAATTCCTTAACCCCTATCCCGGTATGTTTGAAGAAGTTTCACTTCAGTAGCGTGTTGTATTATTACACGTTGTATTTTTTTTTCTAGATAAAAGGTACCCTATGTCCTTTTCGGTACTCTTAACAATGTGTCTACAAAATTTCATGATAGGTTTTACCTGCGGCTTCACNATATTTTCATTCTAAACCATACCAATAATGCTGAACTTGTGCGAACCGATAGTTTTGTAAAACAGTTATACCAAATACCAAATAATCTGAAAGTAATAACAAAAGCATTTAATCCTTTAAATCAACATCAAATAAATGATCTAATAAAAAAATACTGTAATGTTCGTGGGTTTAACAAATTAACTTTTAAGACTCACAACGACAAAAACTATTTATTTACACTAATGGTTATTAAAGGACTTAAAAACACTACTAAATTATTACTAACTTAAGTAATTATTCTATTTATTTACTGTACTGTTGATATATCACCATTCACTGCGCTGTCAATTTATTTCTAGATTCACTTCTGCAACGGTCAATTTATTTCTACTCTTTCACTTCTACAACAGTCAATTTATTTCTACTCTCTTGGCGATCGTCTCTTCCTTTATACACTCTTTTGTGTCCTTTCTGGAACTTTCTTGAGCCGTCCGGAAAAGTTTCGTTTTCTTTGAACTGTTGAATTACTTTCCCGGAACGCAGGTACGACACACACGTTTACAGATACAGCGCACATGAAGAAAGGCGCCCGCGGCTAGTCGGCGAATCGATAAGCCGCTCACACACACGTATGACCGATCGCACACAAACACGCTCGTGCTCGCTACAATACCATAGTAGTCCAGTACTTGGCCACAAAGGCATAAATGAAACGATAATTAAAATCCAACAAAATTACAAGTGGAAAAACATGCAAGAACATGTAAGAAATTTTATAAATTCATGTGAAATCTGTCAACAGCCAAAAATTGTTAGGCGAAGTTTCGAAAGTCCATTGACACTAGTATCTATACCATCGAAGCCATTTGAAAGAGTGAACATTGATATAGTAGATATTGTGCTTAATAAACAAACTCGACATGCTCTTACCATTCAAGATCAATTAACTAAATATGTACAAGCGTACCCTCTTAAAGGGAAATCAGCCGAGGACGTTACGAATACTTTATTAAAATACTTTAGTTCATTCGGAATACCAGAAGGATTACATTCGGATCAAGGCACGGAATTTTTGAATAAAACTCTAAAAAAGATAGATACGTTTTCCGTGACATATCACCCCCAAAGCAACGCAGCGGTAGAGAGGTTTCATGCGCCCTTAAAGGAAACTTATCGTTCGTACATGCTACAGAAAAATTGTGATGGTAAATATTGGAAAACAGCAATCCGCTTGGCAACCTTAGTTTATAACATTGCACTACACTTAGGCACAGGCTTTACACCTTATGAACTACTGTTCGGAAATAATCACAGAGACCCTTTTCAAAATATAAAATCCAGAGATATTTTAGCAAGCGAGTACGCGAATAAGATTAGCAATATCTTAAATATAGTTAGGAGACAGTCCATAGATAATTTAAAGAGGTACAAGGAAAAAACCAAACAAAAACATGATGAAAACATTAAATTCCTTCCAAAGTACGAGGTAGGTGATAAGTTTTATTAAAGAATCCTTTAATAAACAAAGACACTAGTGGCCCCATCTGGGAAGGCCCCTTCGAAATAAATATCAAACAAAAATTTGAAATTGGTAAGCGAAAACTTAATAGAAATACTATCATAGAACAAATCATACCATTTAAAAGAAACATTCTTGTTGCAGGATACTAACCATGTCAATAGCCATAGAAATTACTCCCCTCAACAAAACAGTTGTTTACTTCCATAACACGGGTCCACTCCTTGTTTCCAACTCCCACTGGAAAATCATACTAGTAAAGGACACTAAACAAATCTTTGATCGAGTTCAATTAGTTAAAGCTTATTATAATAAGTTAACTATATAAGAAGCTAAAAATAAAAATGAGATAAGTTCGTATCATAAGTTAACGTTAGGAAAAGCCATTAGAGAACTAAAAGATGACTTCAATAAAATTTTACAAATTTATGTTGATAAAAGACAAAAACACGCGTGGTTTTCACTTATTGGAAAAGCTTTCCGTACCGTTTTCGGAAACTTGACGAAGACGACTCTGAGTTTTACTACAATGCCATCGAATCGATTCAAAAATCAAACCAAGATACACTGAAATTGATGAAAGAGCAAGCTCATATTACCATGTCAACTTTAAGCACTTTAAACAATACCATCATCTCAATTAACAAAAATGAACAGATTATAAAGAAAAATTTTGACAACCTAGAAAAATGGGCATCCAATCTAGACGATGTTAATACAAAACATAGCTACTCCGTAAGCATACTCGACACGACTCAATTAAATTCAGAGATAGTTGCAATCCTTAATCGAGAAATAAGAGACATTTTAAATCTTGGTACTTACGCCAAAATGGGAATGTTACACCCCAGTGTAATTGAACCACGTATATTAATAAAGGAACTAAAATCTGTACAATCTGAATTAACAGAACATAAATTACCATTTTAAGTAAACCTAGATGCTGTTCATTTTCACTTTGCAATTATAAAGCCGACAGTCTATATTAATAAAAATAAAGTAATTGTAATTTTAAAAGCCCCGCTGGTAGAACCAAGCCTATTTCACCTCTATAAGATTTTCCCTTATCCCGTATTCGATCCCTACACCAAACTTTATAAAACGCAATGACCTTATAATATATAACTACTAGACGCGCCTTAAAGAGAGATGTATTGAAGTCTACGCTAAAAAAAGACAGGATCAAAATATCACGTGACATATGGCATTGAAAGCCAGATACAGACTGATGTAAACTTGTTTTAAATTAGATTTCCTACGTTTTTAACGGTTTTGGTCTCAGGTTTTTGTGGAATATTATTGTTTGCTGTTTTATAGTGTTAAAAAGTGTAATATAGTTAAGTATAGTGATTAAATATTAATTAATTTATAAAGTGTTTAGTGTATTTTAATCCGTTTATTTCACAAACAGTATTATAATGGTTATTTCGTGTTGTGCTTATGGTTGCACTAACTGATTAAAAAAGATGGAAATAAAAAAATTTCGTTCCATAAGTAAGTAAAAAGCCATAAAGTTATGAAAATAAAAAAATATGCTTTTATATCTATATCTATTCTTAAAGGTTTCCAAGTGATTGAAGTAGTGGTCAATTTCAATTAGAACAGAAAATTTCAAACCATCCCTTTATTCAAAAATATGCTCTGATCACTTTAAAGAAGATGATTTTGTTTATAATTTTGGCCGCAAAACGTTGAAAGCAAATGCAGTACCAACTATTTTTAACTTTTCTGCTCACCTTAAAAAAAGAAATCCTAAAGAATGATCTAAACGATTACAACATGTTTCTACAAAAGAAGAAATGAATATGTATGTATTTCTAATAGTTTTTCTGGGATTTTTAATTTGGAACAATAAATATCATTTAATATAAAGCATTAATTTAGACTGTTTTTCATAAATATAAAAACAAAACTTTGTAGTCCATCAACAAGTTCTGCATCATCTGCATCATATAAAACCGACACTTCATTAGTTCAGCAGGGAAGTACAGATGAGCATGTAGTATTAGTTTCTGAAAGATCAAGTCCAGAAGTTTTTATGGAATCCCACAAAAGGTTTAAAAGTTTATTTATGTTTTCTATGATCTTTATTAAGGACTTTATTTAGGAAACGAAGTGTGCCAATTAGTTTAGGAGATATTTCAGTCGAGGATTTAAAAAGCCCCAAAAAAGTGAAGTTAATGTGACAAATTGTCAATAAAACTGTGGAAAGGCAACGAAAGACCATAAAATTTTTAAGAACAAAATTTAGGCGAACCCAAAAGAAAGTGACTACTTTATATGACTTGGTTCACCATCTAAAAACTACAAAAGAATTACCTCCAGTTGCCAAATAATTCTTGAGGTACTGATACAATTCATGTCACCACTTTTTATGAAAGCACTGATGTATATATGTTTTTTTTAATTTTAGGAATCTTTGTCAAATTCTGAAAAATCCCTCCTGTTGCGACAGCTAAAATTATCGACAGAAAGAAAATTTCCCCACCAATTAAGGGCATTTGCTTTAACTCTGTATTTTTACTCGCCAAATGCTGACAATTTTGTAAGAAAAGAGTTTAACAAATGTTTGCCTCATCCGAACACAATTAGGAAATGGCATTCTTCATTTGATGGGTCACCTGGTTATACATCAGAGTCACTGAACTCGTATGCTCCCTTATTATGGACGAAATGTCTATCAAGCAGCATGTCCATAGGAATGGTAAAGTTAATGTAGGGTTTGTGAATTTCGGGATTGATGTGGATAATAATGCCATGGCATTAGCAAAAGAAGCATTAGTACTATTATTAGTTGGAGTGAACTGCAATTGGAAAATACCAATTGCTTATTTTTTAATCAATTCACTGAATGCTTCAGAAAAAGCTAGCATAGTAAAAAATTGTTTACTTCCCCTAAATGAAACTGGAGTTAAAGTAATATCCCCAACTTTCGATGGAGCAGCTTCTAATATACATTAACAATACAATGAAACCTTATTTTCTACATCCAGCTCCGCAAGAAAAGGTATTTTTAATACTAGATCCTTGCCACATGTTAAAACCAATTAGAAATAATCTTGGCGATTGGACAACCTTCTGTGACCAAAAAAAAAATAATCTCATTGACTGGAATTGTTTTAAAGATCTAGTAGATCTACAAAACCAACAAGGTTTGCATTTAGCTAATATAATTAACAAATCAACATATTCATTATGAAAATGAAAAAATGAAAGTGAGGCTAGCTGTACAAACTTTCAGCTCAAGTGTAGCTGATGCTCTTGAGTATCGAATGAAAGATTTACAGCTACACAACTTTAAAAATGCAATTGGAACTATTAATTTCTGTAAAATGATAGATAAGATTTTTGATCTATGTAATACTAGAAATACCCTCAGTACAAATCCATTTAAGAAAAGTTTATCCCGTTATAATTTGAACTTCCTTAAATCTTTTTGCACCAGTGCAATTAATTACATTACAAATTAAAACTTATTAATGGTGAGCCGTTAATCTACAGCAGAAGAAAAACAGGCTTCGTGGGATTTATTTTAAATATGCACTCCATATTTAGAATTGTTGAAAAATATGTTGTACAACAAAAATATTTGTCCTATTTAGTAACGTATAAACTTAGCCAAGATCATTTAGAGCTCTTTTTCTGCGCAATCAGATCAAAAAGTGGCTTCAATAATAACCCCACTGCAAGTCAGTTTCAGTCTGCTTATAAGCCACTACTGTCTCATGTACAAATAATGTCAATTGTTTACAGCAAGATACTACGAACATTTTATTCATAGCATCAACTTATAAGCAACCACCACCAGACGATTCCTTTGATGCAATTTCCGATGTAGAGAACGTCGATTTTAATGATGAATAGCTAATGCTGAGTGACATTAATTTGCAGTACAGAAATGATGTAATTGAGTGCATTTCTGGATACCTTGTACGAAAATTACAAAAGAACATTCACTGCGAAGTATGTTTATCTCAACTTACCGAAGAAGACGCATCATATTTCTTAAATATGAAAAATAGAGGAGGTCTACGTAAACCTTCTCGATATATTACATACATGTGCCGAATAGCTGAAAATGTTTTCAAAAAAACTTCTAATTTCACTGGTAATGTTTTACGTAGACTGTTAGTCTCTGCAAAACATGAAATCAACATTGGCGGAATTTTTCCTCAACTAAATAAACACTTTGTGGATCAAGACCCTTTAAACAACCATGTCTTGCAGCTAGTTGATTTAATATTGCAATATTATTTAAATATTAGGATACACCACAAAAATAAGTCTTTCAATGAAGTGACGACTAGAATTAGGGAAAAATATAATAAGTTGGTACAATTTAAACACCAATAAAGTACTTTTTGTGTTTTATCTAGAAATAAGTCCCTGTAACTTTATTTTGAAATAAAAAATACTGAAAAATGTTCTAAGTATTAATTTCATTATCAGCATGTATTTTCATATGAAATATAATGCATAATAATAAACTTTATCAATAAATTTTGTTAGTAACTAACTGCTTTTCCTGTTTTTCTCTCATTCAGTTTACAAAAAAGAAATATTGATAATAATTCAGCCGTCTGTATATTTCTACTTTAATTTTTACATACTTGGAATTTAAAAGTTTTCAAGTTTAACACAAAGGTATGCTATGACAAAGGTATAAAATTCGGTATTCAATTACAAAAAAATATCGTCAATAATTTGATATTTTGTAGATGTTTATATTTCAATCGTTTTTAATACAGTATATTCATTTTGGTAATTACGTTTGCATTTTAATTAATGCAAACCGTAATTGAGATACTTGAATAAATTTCAATTTATGCCATATGTCACGTGACCGAAATACCTCTCTGTCTTACAAAGTAATCGTTCAATGCATTGCTCTCTATCTTATGTTGGCGTCAATTGCTTCCATCACAGCAGTGAACAAAGGCGCATCTAGTAGTTATATATTATAAGTTCATTGATAAAACCGTTCTCCCCATAAACACATATATGGCTATTGAACAAACGGGTAACACATGGATAGCAATCTCCCAACTGGGTCATTGTGAATTCATCGACAAATTATGGATTTGCGAGGACCTAACAATCCAGGAACGATTAAACCCGAATCAATGTAAAGTCCAAGCTTTTGATTCAACAAAGCCATGTGAACTCATAAAGCTCCAATTACAGGAAGAATTGTTACAGAAGATAGACGACAATGAATGGAAGCATAACCACTAAATGCCCCGGACAAAGCATGTATGATCAGTTAATTACAACATGTTTCATTCAGTTAGAGCCAAAATGTGTTGGTTTTCTCAACAATGGATTGAAAATTTCTGCTCAACAGGACAAAATTTCCAATATCACCCTCAACGTCACATTACCAGATATACCGCTTGACTGCTGCCAAGAAGACGCTGAACCCATCGATGACCTAGAATGGAACCCATACATATGGGAACCTTTAGACACGACACCCTAGAGCCCGAGTGAGAAAACTTAGAGCAGTTCTCCAGCAACATCGACGACCAGTTGAAGAAACCCTTGATACAACTAAGAAGAAGCTGGCTATACACCGTGCTGTCAATTGTTGGCGCAATACTAGCAACCCCCTTTACCTATTGGTACTTCTGCCCCAACTGTCTGAAATTGGTCACCCCATGGAGAAGGTGGAGGTCTATAGGAAACCAACTTCCCTGCCTGCAGATAATTAACTGCAATGGCTACACGTCCAGAACCCTCGAGGAAATCAAGCCAAAGAACGATTTTCACTTCAGGTTGATGTACCAGAACGTTCCAACAGCCCCAGAGACTGGAGCAATTAAATTGACACCAATCTCTGAAGAAGCGAACTCAGGATGGACACCATCTTCCAGAATTAGATAAATACTGTATTTTACTAAATAACGAAATAAACGTTTCAAACAATGTAGATGTAAGTTAGGAATGTATTTGATAGGTGGAGTTTCATTTTAGACTAAATATGAAATATTATTCTGAAAATTCATTTCTGAATTTTTTACCCACTACACACTACCTCAAATTAATGAGGGAAAAATTGTTGCTGTTGTCACACCCCCGCCGGGAATCGAACCCGGGACCTTTGGCTTTACGCACAATGTTCTGACCACTAAACTACGAGAGGTAGACTAAGTAGGATAAGATAACATAAAAGAGCTGTAATAATTATTTCACTGAAATAATCATTGTCCAAGACGGGAGGTGTTACGGATGTAACTAATGTAAAGAACAACTTTCATGTAGAGTAAGGTTAAGGTAATTAGGCAACTAGTATAAAAGGGCCTAGCCCAATATTTGTTCAGTTAGTCTGGTATTGACAAATAAACGTGTTCAACGAAGTAACTCTCTTTCCTTTTACTTACATAAGTGTAAAATTTACTTAATTTTGATATTTTTGTGATGTTTATAGATAAAATATTTGCTGCTGACATGTTTGAAATAGCAAATAGCTACTCATGAAGATTATACAAAATGAAATCCCCACAAAACAGATTTTTTTTTAATGGTGTATATACTACTCGTTCAATAAATAAAACTAATCAGTGGTTATATGCTGCTAATAAGGCATTATCTGCTAGCTATGCTTCCCACAGAGAGTATTTCATTTTTAAGTAAGCTTGATATTAACGATTCTCATAATACATAATAGTGCTGCTGCTCTTCAGAAACAAAAAAAATCTAAAAAGACTGCATCGAAATCAGGAATCCTAGAACCATCTAGAAGTTATGATCAATTTCCTAAACTTATGAAAAATTTTCAGTCGTCTTTAGAAAATATGAGGAAGGATTTGGATCCTTACCATAATGGAGAAGATCTTAGAGAGTACACACGGTAGGAATATTCTCTTGAGGTTAGATGCAAATGCTGTATCCCCTCTGTGGCACAGTAAAATTATTGCTAGGAAATCGAGAGATAGTGAGTTACGTGGGGTAATATTAGAAGAGTTTACTGTAGTTAAAGATTTAGTCGTTCTCAATACTCCTCCACCTGAATTTACCTTTAGTAGTCCTAATGGAGAATTTGTATAGATGTAACGCTTGTCAATTATCAATTTGTAAATAAACATAATGTGTCTTGGGAGGTACGCTCTGAATTAATTTCAAATGATCATAATGCTCTTGTTATCACTATATCAACTACAATAAATAGTCCATTGTTTAATACTTTAGCTCAGGTTAATATGTGGGTTCAAAAGATGTTGATTGGTGCAGATATGGTGGGGTACTACAATACATGCTTGAAGATATTCCTTTGCATCATTATAATAGTATGTCGGCGGAATAAAGGGGGCATATTTATATTATTGTTTCTGTAGAACGAATGATATGTGAGTGAGTAAAAAGGATTAGTAGGGGATGGGGTAAGCACCTTGCAATTATTTCGAAATATATAAATTTATAAAACGGATATTGAGTTCATTTACTTTTCAAATAAAAAAAATAAAAAGTATATTTGGCATTCTGCAGAAACGAAACAGTAACGAAAAGATCGATAGTTTTGATTATTGTGAAAATTATGGAACTTTTCGAAGTCATCAAAAAGACAAAAAGGGTTACCCTATCTGGTATCGCAAATTTCATCAGTTTTTAGTTAAATTAGCTAAACCAAAGAAACTTCTAGAACCAATGAATGGCTCATGTTGAACTATGTACCAATAATCACCGGTTCATCAAAAAGTTTAGCGCGTAAACGGAGATCGATAATCTAACTGCGATCAGTCGACTCGGGAACGCGTTAAGAAAAAAAAAGACTACCCTTAAGAGCATAATCGGTAGGAAACCCTAAATGCTGGTACCTCCTAGTACCCCTCCTTCTCCTCAATGTAAGTAAATTTGTCAACTTTTATGGTTCGTTGATCTACATTGGGAGAAAGATCATATTTGTGAACGTTTCTATTAAAAGTTCTATATAATTCCATATAATAAAGTTGTAATTATTTTCCAATCTTACCTTCCTGACCATTTTAGTACTTTACGCTAAATCACGATAAAATAATCAAAATCTATTATAATCAGGTACCTAAAATTAAAATAAATAATGAACAAAAGCCCAGAATAACAAAATACTGTGTGACATGTATGATGGAGGTGCCGATTTTTGTCAATGATAGATTGATTTACTTATTTCATAAATTTTTTCACCTACATTTTATTTGCTTTTATTCGATTGTTTCAAGTATCTAATTAATTAGAGCCTTTCTGACAATTTTTTCTGATAACCATAACTTATATAGGTAGCGCATTTTTATAAAACGGGGGTGATTTGTTGAATTTCGCGCAAAATTTCTTTTTTTTTCTATGCATAATTTATTGTAATCGACTTAATGTAGCTTATATGGTGTTAATTAATTTACATTAGTCATCATCATAAGGTCGTCAGTCCTAAGACTGGTTGGACACGCACCTCCACTCTTTCCTATTCTGAGCTAATCTTCGCATTTTCCGAAAACTAGCACAACCCATAACTATCTATGAACGGTAATCTAACCTAGGTCTACCTCTACCCCTCCTAACAACCGTTTCAGCCTCTAATATATCTTTGACTAGACCTTCATGCCTGAGAAGGTGTCATGCTAACTTAACTTCCATACAGTCCTCTGTTCTTCTATTCATTCTATTACCTCTTTGTTTCTAACGTTCTCTATTCACGGTATCCTCATCAGTAGTAAAACAATGGCGGACCTGGGACTGAGGATGGAAGGAGTTTGTGAATGTTTGAAATTTTTTGAAATTGGATTATAAACTGATCATAGAAATTTTAAGTTTAGATTCAATTATAGTTGCCTCTTTCATTTGTTGATATTTTAGATGCTGTGTGGACGAGAAAACTACCATGGCAATGCTTAGCTTATATGAAGTAAACATACAAATGCATCGGTATCAATATCACAAATATGGAAAAAAATATCAGAGGGCTTCAACGAATTTCATACACAGGTAATAATACTTAATATCATTAATTAATACTGAAGATGCTAATTGTTGCAATATTATGTAACAGTTCAACAATAATTATTATTAAAGGAGTTGGTCTTCATGCGGCGGTTTCATCCTGTTATTTCTTACAAAATTGTTTAGTCTACGGCGAATCTGGGAAACTGTATAGGGACCTATCGCACAATGGTTTCAGTGTTGATACATATGTTATATATATGTATGTATTAATTAGGTACTTTATTCATTAGAATAAGCTAGTCTGGAGGCTGACGTGAGACGACTAACACATTATACCTTTATTATTATATGTTACAATAAACTACATCATTCTGTTACTTTGTTATTTTTCACATCTACATCCAACACTAATCATCGATATATTTCTATTTGAACTGTAATTTTAAAAAATAATGCTTTGTTGTTAACTCTTATTTCAGTTAAAAACTAAATTATTTGAAAACCATTATTACTGCTATAAGCATTTTAATAGTTAAGCAGAATTATTAGCACATCTATTGATCTATCTATTAATTATAATACATTTGGTCAACCTGCTGTTTTGACATATTTTGAGGTTATCCTTAATATAAAGTAAAACAGAAGCTTGTGGGTGGATAGTAGTAAATAGAGGTGTAATGGGTAAATTTAATTTCAGGTCCTCAAGAACTTCCTATGGAGGCGCCGCCGTTACCTACGTGCAAATTAAGCGTGACGGTAAATTTTGTACAGTCAAGTGCAAAATACGTCCAGAACATAAAGTTCATGCCAAATTATATTAATGCACACTGATTCTTAATGTAGAAGATGAAGTCATTCAATCCGTTGAGTGTGAAGATTGTTTAGCTTCACAGGGTGGATGAAAACACGCTATAGCTTTCCTCATGTGGGTTCAACGCAGAAGTGAGGAGCCGTCATGCACATCGATAGGCTGTTATTGGAAGAAATCTAAATTGTCAAGAGTTGGTGGCAACTTAAAATACTTCACCGCTAAAGAGTTATCTAAGGGTAACCCTGCACTACCTGGAAATTCAGCTGTTTTAAATAAGTTTTTGGATGAGGCAAGGAAAAGAAAAATGGAAAACTGTGAACTTTTGAAATATCAACCCACATACTGTCCTAGAGAAACACAGGCTGCTTCAATGCATCAATTAGTATATAAATTTAAAGAAAAAAGGATGGAAGATTTTTTGAAAAACATTCAAATAACCGAAACTTTAATAACAAAAGTAGAGGAAGAAACAAGAAGTAAATCCAATAGTCTACTTTGGTTTGAATTAAGGTATGGTAGAGTTACTGCTAGAGCATATGAAATAAGCAAATGCAAAACCACTGATGTCTAATTGATTTCCCTAGGAGGTAGAATTCCGGATACTCCATCTATGAAACGTAGGCGTATCTTTAAAGATGAAGAAAAATGGTGGAGTAAACTAAAACAAAAATTAGAAGGTGTGGTCTTCTATTAAACTCTGAATACCCTATGCTTGCAGGCTCTCCAGACGGAATTTTTGAAGATGGAGTAATAGAAATTAAGTGTCCAATAAATGAGAAAACATATAAGAATTACATAAACAATGGACGTGCTACTGGAAAATATAATGCCCAAATGCAGATTCAAATGTTCTTATCCCAAAAGAAAAACTGTTTCTATTGTGTAGCTAACCCAGACTTCAGTAACAATAAAAAAGTAGAAATAATAAATATATTATTTAATTTTGAATATGTTGATCATCATCATCATAAGGTCATCAGTCCTAAGACTGGTTGGACACGTACCTCCACTCTTTCCTATCCTGAGCTAAACTTCGCATTTCCCTAAAACTAGAACAACCCACATCCTTAACTATTTGCGAACAGTAATCCAATCTAGGTCTACCTCTACCCCTCCTAACTCCTGTTTCTGCCTCTAATACGTCTCTGACTAGACCTTCATGCCTAAGAAGGTATCCTACCAACCTATCTCGCCTATTTTTTATTGACTTCCACAGAGTCCTCTGTTCTCCGTGGATCCAGAGAAGACAGAGGCCGTGAAGGAATGGCCAGTGCATGAGAATGTCCACGACATAAGAAGCTTCTTGGGATAGTCTACGTATTATCGTCGCTATGTTTATAGATTCGCCAACCGAAAATGACTGAAAATTTCATTGGGATTCGTATTGTCAAACAGCATTTGAGACTTTGAAGCAGGCTTTAACCCCAGCACCAATGTGGGAATGGGAGCCGTTCTTTCGCAGTTACAAGATGGCCAAGAGAAGGTAATCGGCTACTTTAGCAAGACCCTATCAAAAGCCGAACGAAACTACACTGTCACTAGGCGAGAGATGCTAGATGTAGCCAAAGGTGTAGAGTAGAACATTTTTATTAATACGTATATGGACGGAAATTCACCCTACGCACCGCTTATGCAGCTTGAAAGTGGCTTCTGAATTTCAAAACTCCGGAGGGCCTGGTAGCTCGATGGATTGAGAAGCTATAGGAATATGATTTTGATATAGAGCCCCGGCCTGGAACAGGACACAAGAATGCCGATGCACTTTCCAGAAGATCTTGTTAAACAGACTGCAAGCAGTGCGATCGTATGGAAAAAAATGAAGAGGCAATTCGACGCGTTACGGTAATCGATGACGAGTGGTTACCTGAAAATATAAAACACGACCAAGAGAACGACCCGGACCTAAAGAAGGTGATGGAATGTAAAAGAGACGAAAACGACGAATGTGGCAGCAAATTTCTTCCTGTACCCAAATACTAAAATCGTTATGGGCTTAGTGGGATTCAATGGTATTGGAGGATGGCATTCTGAAGCGTGTTGTTGAAAGTCCAGATGGAGAACAAGATAGGAAACAACTGGTTATTCCTCAAAACAAGGTTCGGGAGGTGTTGCAGTATCTTCATGATGGATCATCTGGTAGCCATTTTGGAGTGAATGAGACGCTTGGGAAAGTTCGAGAGCGATTTTATTGGGTGAACTGTCAGGAAGATGTCAAAAATTGGTATAAGAAGTGTACCACCTGTGCCGCGACTAATAGACCGCAGAAAAGGCCAAGGGCGCCAATGCGTTAATGCAATGTCGGTGGCCCCTTCGCACGAATCGCAATCGATGTTGCGGTTACACTCCCACAGTCAGAGAAAGGTAACAAGTACATCGTGGTCGTTATGNCTATATTTTACCTCCTTGGAAATGATGGAATTTGAGAATTACAACTTTAATGAATTTTTATTACTACCAGAGAGACATCATGAAGTTGGTGGATTTAAAATCATACTTAGTGATAATAAACCTATTAAACCTCTAGTTCAAAATTTAAATTTTTATAAAGCAAATTTTGATGACATAAACTATGAATTAAACAAGATTAATTGGTCAAGTACCCTAAACAGTGATGATGTTGAATTAGACACAGCAAAATTTTATTCTGAAATTAATAAAAGTTTCAAACTCTCCTAAGATAACTTATCCAAAATGGTTCTCTTTTGACCTAATAAAAAACATTATTAAGAAGAAGAAATTACATAAAATTTGTATATCGTCTGGACTTCAAGATGATTACATTGAGTTCAAAAAGTTAAGAGCTCAATGTATTAGACTTTCTCGCGTAGATCAAAAGAAATATTTCGACGATATTGAAAAGAGGACTTCTCAAAGTACCAAAGAATTTTGGAATTATGTAAATAGTTTATCGAAGAACAATGGAGTTCCTGAATTTGTCCACTACATGGGTTATACGTCTACCTCAGTTACTGATAGTTGTAATTTATTTGCTACTTACTTCTAGTCAACTTATATTCTGAATAATTTGTTATGTGATAGTGTGTACAGTGATAATGTGAATCTGAATATTGAGTTATCAATATCACAAAATGACATTAAAACTGGTTTAGTTAAATTAGGTGATAAGGTTTCACCCGGTACTGATGGCCTACCAGAGATTTTCGTCAAGAAATGTTGTGATTATTTAATTCAACCGTTATTTATATTATATAATGAATCCATTGTCAAGGGAATTTTCCCGAAAATTTGGAAAAAGTGTTTTATAGTCCCCATTTTTAAATCAGGCAATAAGTCAAATGTGGAGGATTATAGACCTATTTCTATATGTTTTTTTTAATTAACAGGTCGCTTTCAAATAGTTAGAATTAAGGGAAATATTTCTGAACCATTTCAAGTTAATTCAGGGGTACCTCAAGGGTCTCACTTGGGACCACTACTGTTTTTACTCTTCATTAATGATATAAATCAAGGTCTGAAACATTCTAAGTTTCTTTTATTTGCAGACGATATTAAATTATTTTCTATAATAAAATCCCCTCTTGATCAATCTAAACTACAGAATGATCTAGATGTAATTATTAACTGGACAATTGCGAATAAGCTATTTTTGAATACTGAAAAATGTTTATAACTAACTTTTTATAGAGGTCATAAATTTGAAACTATCTTGCACACAATATTTCTTTGGGAAGAGTTATAGAACAAAAAGATTTAGGTATAGTTTTTCAAGAGAATTTTGAATTCGATATTCAATTGCAAAATACGGTTAACAAGGCTTTTAAAATCCTAGGTTTTTTAATTAGATCAGCCAGTAAATTTAAGTTTGACACTATTATTTATATGTACAAGACCCTGGTAAGACCTATAATGTTTTATAATTCTCAAATCTGGTCTCCACATTATTTAACCATGATAATGAAATTGGAAGCGGTTCAGCATAAGTTTTTTAGATTCTTATCTTACAAAATTGGCAAACCCATGTCTTTCTTTGATCATGATTACGTTAATATTGCTAAGATTGCTGGTTTATCATCTGTAAAGTCACTTCATGATTATTATGATTTGTTATTTATGAAGAGAATTTTCAATATACTTAGTGACACAGATAGAGTCACTAATCCGCTGTTAAATATTTTTAAAACCAAAGATGGTGTTTATAAATTAAGATCAGTACGTACCTTTAGGGAAATTAATTCAAGTAAAGATTATATTTTTCATTCTCCTTCTTTTAGACTAAGAAGAGTTTGGAATAAATTACCTGAGGCTATTAAATCTTGTGTTAATTTTAGAGAGTTTAAGAATGAGTTATTCAATTATGTGATTAACTATCAATAATTAATTATATATAATTATCCTATTTATGTTCAATTACACATTTCTCCACCAATATATATTTATATTTATAAATTGTTATGATTTTGTAAAAGGGCTCTTCAGCCCGTTGATTCAAGAATAAAAATAAAAAAAATAAAAATAACAATTGACATACATCATTTAATTAAGTATTCTCATTATTAGCGTACACAGAAAATTGAAAAGTTTCAATATTTCTCACCTCAAGCGCTCGCATCGATAATATATGTAACTCCGTCCCCCTGCACATAGCCTATACACGGAAGCACGACTTATATGGTCGAGAAAAAATTCCAAAAGTTCCATATGACGATGATGAGAACAAACACAACGGGGGGTTCTATAAAGAGCAAAGCTAAATGAAGAAGGGGGTGATAAAGTGAAGTCCGCGAGGGTGATTAACTGAGGGCCGTGAAGCGGGCGTGAAGCAGAGAGGAAGAGGCAATCCATTGGTCCATATGGTTCGGGAATCATCGTATACATCATAGACGCGTTGGGTTGACAATGCAACCCTGTATAGAAATCTCCCCTTAGAAAGCGAACCATCTGATCCACATACAGCGTAGTTTCTTTCTGGAAGTCAAACTTAAATGAATTCAAAATTAATTTAACGTCGTTTTCCGGAACCGCGGTATCTAAAAACGCAGAAAGGGGCTGTCCGCAGGGTTCGTGCTCGGGCCCGCTCCAATGGGACATTTTGTATAATACAATTTTTGATATTGCATTACCGTCCGGATGTAAAATTTTATCATTCTCAGACGATAGCATGCTTGTCGTCGAAGCGCGGCAATATAAATCATTAAAAATAAAGCCAACCAACCACTTGTTATGTTGTCAAATTGGGCGGAAGATTTAAAATTACGGTTCAATGGAGAAAAAACGGAAACGTCATTTTTTGGTAAAAAAATTAATCAACAGAGATCTGCTTTTACATTGAACGGGCTATTTATACACTGCTCAGAGATCATTTAATATTTGGGTATAATAATCGACGAAAAGTTTTTGTGGAAATCACATATTCAATATATTGTCAACAAGAGCACAGAAATTTCGCATAAAATCGCGGCGGCCGCTAGGGCGCGAATTTTGCCAAAAATATACGAGGGTGCGGTTCAATCGGCGATGCTATACGGGGCGCCCATTTGGGCGGAGGGTTGTAAAGTTAAAGAAAGCAGGTTTCATATCGCAATGTTTCTTCGGAAGCGGCATTTGTGTTGAGCACCATTCTGCCGTTTGATATTCTGTTGCAGGAAACGACGATAAGGTATCACCTTTTTAATGGCCACTCAAGCAACAGTGATTTCAATGGTTTGGAACTCCAGGATCGACAGCTCGAACGACGCGTCAACCTAGCGGACACGATACATCCGACGGACACGGACAACTTCCGGTTTCCCATGGAAGTCCAACACGCCTACAACACGGTCATATACACGGATGGTTCTAGATTGAACGACGGACGAGGTGGATGGTCCTTCATTCTCTTCAATGGTGACGCTGAGATTCATCGAGATAATTTTACCATCGTGGAACATAGCACTATTTTTCAATGTCAAATGGTAGCACTACGACAGGCACTAACATATCTCCGAGGGCATAAGGATATAATCAAGGAGTGTTCCATCGTTACGGACAGCCAGTCCGTATTGACGGCCCTTCACAACATGAAACAGCCGACTGCTCTACAACGGGAGACGTGGAAACTCGAGGTCAATTTGGCCAGTGAAATTTCCCTGCGTTTTCATTGGATACGATCGCATCGACCAGTCGACTGCGCTAATTTGTAACTTGGTGCCCAGAGCTCTCGTCAAGCAACGTTTGATTGGAAAGAACCATGGAAGACTACTACAGCCGGAAGGACTACGGTGAGCTTCCTACCGGACCCCTGCTAGGACACGAAGATCAGGGGAAACTTCGACTTTCATATGGTACAGCTTATGACAGGACACGTGAACTTTAAAGTATATTTGAAACGTATCGGGAAAATTGATGACGACGTGTGTGAGAGCGGTGGCACCGACATAGCGGAGCATGTCTTTTTCATTGCGATCTTTTTGCTCAACACCGCGAAATTGCCGACCGGGCCCTAGCGGTCCGCGGTTTAAGTTGGCCGACCAATTATCGGGAGGTTACCAAACTGCGGTACGAGAGGAACTGGTGGGACGCTTTCCGATCTTTTTCTAATCGCGTAGATAAGCTAAATATCACCAGTTAAAAAATGCCCTCGCGATGTGCGTGTTCGGGTTCGTTCGTTTTCGTTCGGGTCAACTTGATTCAGTTCGTCGGTTACCTTCGGGCAACACTCGTCGCTGTCTTCGCGGCCGCGGTCGCGTCCCCGTGGGAACACTCTGGCGACCTAGGAAAAAGGGCAATGTGATTTCCGCCCAGTGCTCTGAATGTCAACGTGAAGAAATTCAAGCAAGCGCGGGTAACCGGCAAGAGTAAATATGACTATTTTCAGCACATTTTAGGGATACTGATAGCAGACCCGACAAGTCACTCAATTTGGAAAACAATCATAACGATTATTACCAGAACTCCAACCCTCGCAGAGATTACGAAGAGCTAAGAAAACAAACTAAGCCTTTAGCAAAGAGGCAGCAGAGCACTCAGAGACCAACTGGCGGGAGTAACTATGACTCTAATTGAGTTGCGAGTTGCTCCACCTGACAACTTCTGAGCGAGTGGTGAGCGGTTGTCAGGTTCAAGTCGGATTAATTGTCGGCAGAGGTGTTCGAGCTCAAGAACGTCTGTACGCCTCCTTGGCGGCGAAGCTGGATGTTTGGTATCCCCCAATGACTAAGCACAGCGAATCGCGCCTAGCCATCCCTTGGCGTCAGATGGTGGGGTGTATCACGACGCGCGCGTGTACAAAAGGGGGCGCTCCCCCAACGTTCCGACAATCGGCCTACGGGTAGGCACGTGGCATTCCGGTAGCAGGTTATCTCCGGGCTGGGATACCCCCCCTGTCTTGAGTTCTTCTTAGGGGCTGGAGAGGGAACGAAAAGCCTTGGATCTTGCTGCTTATACGGGTTCGTTTGCAGCACGTAAGATCGGAACTTATGTCGACGAACAGGCTCCACGGGGACAATACGAAAACGGGAACAATCAACATCTTCTGCGCCCAATCCGAACCGAACATCTAGGCCCGTCTGTCAGGGCTCTATCAAAAAGGTTTCATTCGCTTCAGGGACCAAGTCTGTTAATTCTGGTCCCCGGCAGAGCACCCCTCTAGTTCCGTCTCTGGCGAGGCGGTGGAAAATCTTTCTAACTGAAGTCTTCATTACAACTACGAGTACTACCCAGTGGAAAAC
This sequence comes from Agrilus planipennis, assembly GCF_000699045.2. Lineage (NCBI taxonomy): Eukaryota > Metazoa > Arthropoda > Insecta > Coleoptera > Buprestidae > Agrilus > Agrilus planipennis. The sequence goes on along the minus strand of NW_020442463.1, from coordinate 2,380,472 downwards.
GGGTGAGACTAAGCCCTATTGCAGACCAACCGCCCCAACACCGACGGAGGGTCTCTCCCCAGCGCGAGCTGGTGGCCCTTTTGACCCCAATTGAGCGATCCAAAAGGAGACGATCTTACAGCACGACATTTGCACGTCGAATTCCAAAGGACCAGTTCGACCGACAAGATCGTTTCATACCACGACCTAACCATGTTAGTTTGAGTAACCTGCGACGGACTGTACATGCACTGGCGAATTGACAACAACACTACAGGCGAGACAGTTGTTTCATCAGAATAATGTAATACCAGGATGCATTTGGGAACAAGCTCCAAACAACCCAATTATTGTTAATCCTGATGATATAATACCGGACGTCTATACAGCTACTGACCATCAAAGCGATCGTGAGGATCTTGAAGATAAAATGGAGTATATGAACAGTAAACTCCCAAAATCCACTGGAAACAAGGACATGCTTAGTTCTCATTCATTGGGCACCGTTAGGATTACTGATCGCCGTCCTGGAGAGACTTTACGTGACTACTATTCTCAAACGTTGCGTATAACTAGTGACATAACTGAATATCACAATGACCAGTTAACGGGAACGCTTAGTTTGCTTGGTGAGTATCTAGCCGACTCACCACTAATGTATCCTATTTATACTGTGCGTGACCCTCGAAAGGCATCGGAAACTAGCTCTATGGAGTTCAGAGCCACTTGGGACGTAAAATACGCTTAACGTTGAATATTACACTAGTGCCCAAGATCGACCATGTGCCTCCTCGGTGGCGACGCTGGTAACCACAGATTTACCTGTGGGCCAAACATAGCGGACCGAATCCACGCGAAATCCCATCAAGGTGGCAGCCTCACTGCGTTCCTCTGACCGCCTACGGGAGGGAGTTCGCACGAAAGACAAGGGGTTTTATGGCCTGGGGTGTTACCAGCTCTCCAGGTTCGTTTCAAGCAGGTCCGAAAACTAATAAGGGAAGAAGCAGTCCCCGCCGTGTGCCTCAGTCCGGCGGTCCTACTGAAACAAACCCGTCGACTTTGTCACCCGGAGCAACCGGTCCATCTTCTCACTCTGCCAATGCTGCCCCGCTTCCGCAGGCCACTAGACCACTGCTGCTGTTGTATGTGCCGACTGTCAACGCTCAATCGCATCCGTAGGCCCTCACGCATCAACCGCAGGATGTACCCCCCTATTATGGTTCGTCGCAGAGGTCGCTAGTATTCTTAGTAAAGTAATAGAACAGTAATAGAATTTTTAGTATTCAGATTTCATAATGCATTCTACGCATTAATAAGAAAATGCAGATTTGAAAAAAATTAACGCTTTGTTCATGAAACTAGGGACAAGGTAATTAACTCATGTAGTCTTACAAAAATACCTGTTAATATCGATAAAGGTACTTGCGTAATTGATAATCACGAAAATATAACTAGATACTTTGAAATAAATCAGACACATAGGTTAGGTTACTGTTTAAATAACATAAAAATAATAACGATCCATCTATAGTAGACAATGACAACTATTTCGACCCACTGAAGGACTTACGAATGGAACATATGAATGCAGAAGAAAAAAATAAAATACTTAAACTATACTCTGAATATAGACAGATATATCACAAGGAACAAACCAAATTGACCGTTACAAAATCGATGAAACACAATATAAGAATTACAGATGATGAACTCATGTGTGAGAAGTCATTTAGATACCCACAAAAACTGAAAGAAGAAATACAGAGGCAGATACAGGAACTTCTGTCGAATAATATTATAAGACTTAGCGTATCACCATATTCAAGTCCAGTTTGGATTGCCCCGAAGAATATGAACCCTTCAGGCAAGAAAAAATGGACGATGGTAATCGACTTCCGAGGTTTGAATAAAAGGATGATAGAGGACAAATATCCGCTTCCCCGCATCGACTACGTTCTCAACGCACTAGGAAAGTATTCTTATTACACCACACTGGATTTAGACTCCGGATTCTATCAGATACCCATGAACAATAAATCTACTAAAAAACCGCGTTTTCTGTGGAAAATGGGCACTATGAATATGTGAGAATGCCATTTGGACTAAAGAATGCACCCGCAACGTTCCAAAGGATATTGGACGAGATTCTAAGGAATATATCAATTCGGTTTTGTTTACATGGACGACATCATCTTTTGTAAAATGTCGAATGTCCAAAGGGTTGGATTTTTAAAAAAGATTTTTAAACTCGAAAAACTTGTTTATTTATTATAAAAGAACTCATTTACAATCTACACTTATAATTGATAACTACCGACAAGGAGCGGACCCTTAGCTGTTCCGTAGATAGACTGACTCCTTGATGCAGGGTGCAGTATTATTTGTACACTAGCCTAGATGGAGGAATTCGGGGTTGAAGTAGATTGTCGCCACCCTGTGATAGTATGGGCTGGATATAATACCTCCTCCCTTAGGATAAGACTGTCCTCAGTCTTTAGGCAAAAGTGGATAAATTGGAGCCAAAGGCGGATTCAGCTCTTTCATTTCTTCGGCTGGTGGATTTTCTGGATTTTTCTTTTCGAATATTGCTAATCGATGTGTAGAGATGTTGAGCTTGTTTTCTGTAGCATAGGATGACACACAGAATAGTAACGGTAATTATGCACAGTCCAGTGACGATTGAGTATCCAATAAATTAGACGGGTTTTAAATGTACAGGTGTCTCTTCAATTTTTTGTAATAATGGAGTAATTTCTTCATCTCTTGCGGGGTAGTTTCTTAATTCCTGTTAAGTACGTGAAATCTGAGGGCTCCTTTCTAATTTATTAAGTACATGGACCCTGAGACTCCTTTCTAATTTTGATGACCGTCCTGAGGCCCTATTTAATTTGAAAACCTCACAGTTCTGTCCTATACATATTCTAGCTAATTAATGTAAAAAGACAAGTTCTATTTTCTGGTCTACGATTGTTACTATGTCAGTTTGCTAAAACCAGTTGTGTTGTCATATTATTGTATTGTGTGCTGTAATCAAGTGTAATAAAAATTATTTTTTTAATCATCTCATACCTATGACTTAACTGGCGCTGCGAACAGGATCGTGAAGGGATCCTTTATTGAAGAATTTCATCGAGAAAATCTGAAAAAGCGACCCCAAGTGCTCAGCTCCTCAACTTTCATGATTCGCATCAGGGAAAACCCACGCTTAGGATTACAACATTACCCTTGGGAGTAGAAGAGAAAGACGGGAACTGCATCCTTCTATCTATCGGAAAAATTTTGGACAAAAAGTAAGTACAATTTTCATACCATTACTTGATCCCAAATCTATTTCTCCCCCATAACAATAATGACAACTACTCCCACAACCGTATCATTAGCAGACTTCAAAACCAAATTTGATTTCTTTTGTAATCTTATTCCAAAACCAGACCCTGTATTTATGCAGGCACAACAACAAAATAGTAAGCAAAACGTTAGACCTCAATTACCGCAACAACAATTTAGGAATTTCCCACAAAGAAACCCTGTAGGTTCTAATGATGTTTCCATGAGAACAGTGTCACAATTTAGGAGACCTTTTGTCAATCACTTTCAAAATGTAGTAAGAAATAACCCAAATTAANAGGCACAACAACATAATAATAGGCAAAACGTTAGACCACAATTACCGCAACAACAATTTAGGATTTTCCCACAAAGAAACCCTGTAGGTTCTAATGATGTTTCCATGAGAACAGTGTCACAATTTAGGAGACCTTTTGTCAATCACTTTCAAAATGTAGTGAGAAATAACCCAAATTATAGAGTAGAGGAACTAACACACTTACAGGATGATGATCCATATGTCTATGGCCAAGAAGGTAATGCTTATGTTAGAGTAGGATCGAACGAAACCTCCTCTGATGAAAATTTAGGTTATGAAACCCCCTTTGATGAAAATTTAGAATACGAAACTAATGATGATAGTAAGCAATTTTCTGAAGAATTTTTCCCAACCAGCCTCGAACGACCTATCGATTAAGTAGATTTAAGCGATCTAAATAACCTCTTAATTGAAACCCTTCGATTGCCCTATATTCAGTCTACTTTTTAAAATTGTAAAATCTTAATAGATTCAGGCGCTAGTATTAGTGAAATTACTTCTCAAAGTATGTTTATGAACATCCATTCGAAATTAAGACAGTACATGGTAAAACAAATGGTTCATATAGACTCAAAATTCTGTTTTTACACGAATTCGGCGAAAACAGAAATTGAACTTTTAATATTAAGATTTCATAGTACCACTTAAAGCTATCATTAATTATTATGAACAGACCATTACGACACCAAATACAATAATCCCTTTCGTAGAAAGCCGTAACACTATAGTTAACACGCACACCCTTAAAAAAGTTCCTGTAAATATACATAAAGGTACTTGTGTCATTTTAGACAATGAACAAATCATACCTGGAATTTATACAGTATAGATAATGGTTACGCGCAAGTTTACTGTCTAAATAACTTGAATATTGACGAGCCTATAGATGTTGATTTATTATCTAATTACATTTGTTCTAAAGACCTGCCTAATAACGACGAAGACTCAGACTTTAATCCTGTTAAAGACTTACGGATAGACCACATGGACTTTGAAGAAAAGGACAAAATAACTAAACTTTGTTTCTAATTTAAAGATATATTTCATAAAGATCAATCTAAATTAACAGCTGCCACTAATGTCAAACATAACAACAGAACAACAGATAACGATCCCATTTATCGAAAATCCTTCAGATATCCGCAGAAATTAAAAGTAGAAATTCAAAAACAAATTACCAAATTACTAAATGACAACATTATCAGGCCTTCGATATCACTATACTGATCTCCGGTATGGATCGTACCAAAAAAACTAGACGCTTCTAACAAACAGAAATGGAGACTTGTTATAGATTTTAGAGACCTTAACAAGAAAACCATTGAGAAAAATAAAATAGAAGATGTTTCTAATTATCATGAGGTAAACCATAATGGAATTAACGAGACCTATTATCATTTTAAATGTCTTTACTATGTTCCAAATTTAAAGAATATAATTAATGATTATATAAATAAATGTAATGTATGCCTACAAGCAAAATATGATAGAAACCCATACAAGCCGCCATACAAAGGACCCATTACGTCTTCAAGGCCCTTTGAACTAATTATGCTAGATATATTTACAATTTCTAATTACAAGTTTTTAACTATTTTTGATCATTTCTCTAAGTACGGTCAAGCTTATTACTTAGCTGATACTAATTACACAATATACATTAACAAATTAACGCATTACATAACACATCATAATCTACCAGGCAAAATTATTATTGATCAAGGAGTTGAATTTAATAATGTACATTTTAGAAATTTTTGTAAAATCTATCATACTGACTTGCATTTAATATCAATTAAAAATCCATCAATTAAAAATTCAACAGGAATAGCTTTTTAGTCAACCCTCATGAAACAATACCTAATTTAATTATGCAAATAATGTTTATGTATAACAATTCAGTACAGTCGACCACTAAATTAAGACCCTACGAAATTATTTATGGTCCTTATAAAGATATTACTGAGCAAGAAAAATCCATCAATTAAAAATTCAACAGGAATAGCTTTTTAGTCAACCCTCATGAAACAATACCTAATTTAATTATGCAAATAATGTTTATGTATAACAATTCAGTACAGTCGACCACTAAATTAAGACCCTACGAAATTATTTATGGTCCTTATAAAGATATTACTGAGCAAGAAATATCTAATACAGACACTCCCTCTGAATACACTGTCAAAAGATTAAACGAAATTAAATATTTCTATGAACAACCACAATAAGCGAATCAACAAACACTTGATAAATTAAACAAAAAAACACTGACAAATTACCTGATTCTCTACCTAAAAAGGTTTATGTTAACGACAAACAACATCAAAAATTTAAAACCCCTTTCAAACCTGTGGAAGTCATTAAAAATAAAGACAATTATATTTTAGGAATAACAGAAAAAAATGAAACACCAAGAAAATTTTCTAAACGTGATATCAACATACAACATACAGCGTAGTTTATTCCCGGAACTTCGACCAACGTAACGATCTGCTAAGTGACGTCACCAAGGGTACGGTTTTCCCTTTTCATTACCTGCTCCAACTGCACCATCCGCAACAACCGTTCTTGTACATAACTACGCTCTTCTATCTTTCTACTTAAAAACTTGTTTCATTTACTATAATCAATTGGCTTTACTCTATTTTTTCTTTTCTACTATTTTTTACCCTTATGCGGTTGTAGTTTCCCTCTTACTTTTTTTATGAGCAATACATTATTTTTCTACTTCCTTTTTTAAGACCTTTTTCCTATTTTGCTAATTCTAATCATAAAATCACGTTTTTTTGTTTTTTACTTCTATGTTTCCAAGCATGCTCTATCCGTTTCTGCTATCAGTTTTTTCATTTTCCTTCGCGAACTTAACGTTAAAAACGAATTCGTTTTTAGTCTTTCCTTTGCCCTTCTCTCACTACCCCACTTTCAACCCCTCTTTTTCCCAACCCCTGTTCGGTACTGAAATTTGTATATATACCCATGCTTCCCTCAGTACCTCACTGATCATCGAACCTTCGTAGCAAGCAGACGTACTTCAGCCGACAGCAGCAACCTTCAATCAACCGAAAACCAACAGCAGCAGTCAGCAGTCTTACATCCGACGATACTACAAAGTTCGATAGTCGCATCTCACTTTTTCAGCTCTTTAGGTGAAAAGCAGATATACAGCCCAGCAGATTTATTCGTAAGAAACATTCTATTCATTCTACTAACCAACATTCACTGGGACCGAGCACGCAACGTCCCTTTGAGTTAACAACTACCGTGTTTCTATAGGAAACTAACCGACTAACAAACACCACACACACACACACCTTAATTTTACACTTCACATACGCACTACCTATTTTCCTAATTAGAAGATGGCAACCCCGACCACTTCTAAAAGACCAGGCTCGCCGGTTGAAGACCAGCCTTTCAAGGTTGTTAATCGTCGGCGCAGTCATTCCTACTCCTCCTCCTTATCCTCCTCACCAAGCTCCCGGCAATCCCGAACCTCAAACACGCCTCCACCAACCTACGATGCAATCTTGTCCAACATACCGGACAAATATTGCAACCAAAAAGACCTGTACACCTTACTAAAAAGCATACCTACCCTCCTATTCCTTTCCCTGACCGTTTACCGGGGCAACAAAGCCCGGGTCACTTCCAAAGATCCCGAAATAATAAAAAAGCTCTCTCCTCTNCCACGTCGACGTTTAAGTAATGTTAAAATATCTTCATTAGTGATCGGAAGTTGAGTAGTCATGACTTTGATTATATATTGAAACAAGGATAGGTAAAAGGATAAAAATAATTGGTGATAAACAATTGAGTCCTACCTTACTGAAGAAGCTGTAAATATAGTTGAGTATCCGAGTGGTTGGATCGATGTTGAGACGAGAATAAGTTCGTTTTCGTGAAGTTGATGATTGAATTTGATGATGGAGTTACAGATGAACGATGAAACGTAATCCTTATATCTGACGGTTGTTGGTAAATTTTGAAGCACAGTAAACTTAATGAATGCACACACAATCACAATTGTACTACAATAGATTTTATGATGAACTACATCGACAAAGGAAATTTTAGAGAAATGCAATTAAATTGTAAAACTGAACACAACAGCAATCTTGAAATGTATACATTTAGATTTCTAAGTAACCATTGAACTCAATCGAAAGTTGAAACAAATATTTATCCTTTATTATATCGGAGTGTTGAATAAGTATGGGTGCAGATTTTAAATAAAAAACATTTTAAAAGTTTACATTTGTTTTATTTTACTAAAGAATCTTGTAGATTAATTAAAGCACATGCTATGACTACAATATTATCAAGTATTTTTACAAACTTCAGATGTATACATGCATGTGGTTTAAGCATATAAAATTCACGTAAACGCCGAATGAATCAATATGAATTCGCAAACTAGCTATTTGTTTGGCTAGCTTTGCCTCACTTTTACTCATTTTCACTCCAGTTTCTACACTTGGAGGTCTGACTAGTGTAATATTTGACTTTTTAAGATAGTGCTCTACATGCTTGAATCCCCTATCTGCCTTTATAAACATACCACTTTTCAATGACTCGATAAAATCACATGACTTGACAATACATGTATCAGATGTTCTGCCCCCAAATCCCGGAGAAACATAGTTAACTAAGCCATTTGGTGTACAGGATATTAAATATTTAATGGTGTTGCCTTTTTATAATCAGACCATGTCATACCTTGATTTACTGCATTTGATGGCTTCTGCACCTCTATTTCGTGGCAGTCTATTATGCAACTCACATTATTATATTTGTGACTGAATGCTATAGGTAAGTTCTTTTTGATCATATCTTTGTCTAGTTCCACAACNATGATATTTTGTATTGTCGCTTATTTTTGATAGGATTAGATATATTAAGCAACTGTGCCATTGTTCAACTTGCTCACCTAAACCCTTTAAAGCTCGAACGTGTTGCCTAAATTTATCCGTTAGTTCATCTAGCGCTGCCGGTGTGTCTCTCTGTAGTTTTCGAAGATTATGTAAAATAGACCAGTGACGCAATATGGCCTTTCTGGTATTGTCGAATTTATTTGTTAAAATATTCCAAGCCTCTTTATAGTTTTCTTCCGAAATTTCCAGGGATTCTATAGCGCGTGCAGCCCTGCCAGTTAGAGAAGCTTGAAGATATTGAAATTTATCAATGGGAGAAATATTGACGTTATTGCCGATTCTAGAGAGAAACTTATCTCGAAAAGACTGCCAATCTTCGATGTTTCCGTCGAACTTAGGTAAACTTATTTTAGGCAGCTGTAATTGAGGAGCATTCATAGAAGGAGTATTATTTGTTTTATGTTGTTCACAATTGTTGTTAGATTGATGTTGGTGGACTTCTTGAATTTTGCCTAATAACCGATAAGAATCGGCAATAGCCGAATAGTATTTTTCTTCTATTTCGGTTAGTTCTTTTTCATGGGCTTGTTCCCTTTCAGGATCTTCTTCAATTATTTGAGCATGAATGAAATCTAATTGTTGAAACTTTTCTCTTGTTTCTTTGACCTTTATTTGAAGCTGTACCTTATCTATATTGTCAGTCTGATTACTTAAATAAGTACGAAGACGGGTGGCCTTGCCTTTAATTTCACCTCGTCGACGTTTAAGTAATGTTAAAATATCTTCATTAGTGATCGGAAGTTGAGTAGTCATGACTTTGATTATATATTGAAACAAGGATAGGTAAAAGGATAAAAATAATTGGTGATAAACAATTGAGTCCTACCTTACTGAAGAAGCTGTAAATATAGTTGAGTATCCGAGTGGTTGGATCGATGTTGAGACGAGAATAAGTTCGTTTTCGTGAAGTTGATGATTGAATTTGATGATGGAGTTACAGATGAACGATGAAACGTAATCCTTATATCTGACGGTTGTTGGTAAATTTTGAAGCACAGTAAACTTAATGAATGCACACACAATCACAATTGTACTACAATAGATTTTATGATGAACTACATCGACAAAGGAAATTTTAGAGAAATGCAATTAAATTGTAAAACTGAACACAACAGCAAACTTGAAATGTATACATTTAGATTTCTAAGTAACCATTGAACTCAATCGNAATTTTCATTTAGGTATCTATTACGTGTTTCACTATTAGTATTAGTTGATCGCATAGCTCTCAACGGGGGGGAGTATGTTGAGTCGCATTATTCATTTTAGTATTTGCATATTTTTCGGCATTTATTTTTATAGTTCTAGTGGAATAGTCATTTTATTATTATTTCAGTATTTTCAATGGATACATTTTACAGCAGTAAATTTGGGAATTTGTAGTTTGCAGACCATCGAAATTCAAAAGGTTTATTGACCATTGTGTCAAGTTTCACACGAATATTCAGTTCTTCCGTTCGAACACTTATTTACCCCAATAAAATTCAATTGGGTTTTCTCTTGGGTCTATTTCCCAGAAGTCAAGGCAAACTGCAAACTTTCTAAAGATGCGTTGTACGTGTGTCGGTACCCCAAGTACCGGTTGCTGCCCTGCTGGTACTCCCTCTATCTTTCTACTCCTCTGTATCTCTGTCTTCATTTCCTAACAAATCACGATCTTCTACCTTTTCTCTAATCAAACAACCTTTTCCAATTTGAATTTCATTCCACCCCCAAACTATTTCCTCCACTTTTCTATTTTTCTAATTTTCATGAGTTCAGTCATTCTTCGATAGTTGCTATCTGGCCTTCAATAAAATCAATCATTCGCTCTTTTCGTTCGTGTTATATTTTCATTCATTCCAGTTATACAGTCCACTAAATAAGTTAAGTTTTTTTTTGTTAAGTTGTTTTGTTAGTGTTTGTTAATCATTAGTTAAGTGTGGTTAATAAATAGTTCAAAATCAAGTGCAGCATTACAACACCAATTACATTTGCGTTATTCCTAAAACTGGTCCCTACAGCTACATAAAAGTCGTCAAACTACGGCGACAACACAAATCTTTGATCGAGTTCAATTGGTTAAACCGTATTATAATAAGTTAACTATATAAGAAGCTAAAAATAAATATGAGATTAGTTCGTATCATAAGTTAACGTTAGGAAAAGCCATTAGAGAACTAGAAGATGATTTCAATAAAATTTTACAAATTTATGTTGATAAAAGACAAAAACGCGCGTGGTTTTCACTTATTGGAAAAGCTTTCCGTACCGTTTTCGGAACACTTGACGAAGACGACTCTGAGTTTTACTACAATGCCATCGAATCGATTCAAAAATGAAACCAAGATACACTGAAATTGATGAAAGAGCAAGCTCATATTACCATGTCAACTTTAAGCACTTTAAACAATACCATCATCTCAATTAACAAAAATGAACAGATTATAAAGAAAAATTTTGAAAACCTAGAAAAATGGGCATCCAATCTAGACGATGTTAATACAAAAC
>NW_020442463.1:2359430-2365846 GCF_000699045.2 Agrilus planipennis | reverse complement strand
ATAGCTTCTAAATACGAAGCGTCTTTAATATTGTAATGTTCGTGGATTTAACAAAATTTAACTTCTAAGACGAAAACTATTTATTTACACTAATTATTTATTATTGAACTTAAATACACTATTAAATTATTACTAAACTTGGGTAAGTATTCTATTTATTTACACTACTGTTGATATATCACTATTCACTGCGCAATTTATTTCACTTCTATCACTGTCAATTTATTTCTTGATTCACTTCTGCAACGGTCAATTTATTTCTACTCTCGCGGCGATCGTCTCTTCCTTTAAATACTCTTTTGTTCAATTTCGGGAACTTTCTCGAGCCGTCCGGAAAAGTTTTGTTTTCTTTAAACTGTTTAATTGCTTTCCCGGTACGCAGATACGACACACACGTATACAGATACGGCGCACATGAAGAAAGGCCCCCGCGGGTAGTCACACACACGTATGCCCGATCGCACACAAACACGCTCGTGCTCGCTACACTGCCCTCTCCTTAAGGATGTTTCGTCCCGAAACATTTTCATTTTCCGTTTCGCAGGATCATGCCGGAATCTGCAGTTCTCGCTCTCACGACATCCGCTCTGCGAATAGAAGTTACAGTCCACGGTCTTCTCATGATTGGTCCGATTCGGGTTATTACTATTAAGTATGTGAACTCTGAGAACTCCTTTCTAATTCATTAAGTACATGGACCCTGAGACACCTTTCTAATTTGGATGACTGTCCTGAGGCCCTATTTAATTTGAAAATGTCACAGTTCTGACCTATATATATTCTAGTTAATTTATGTAAAAAGACAAGTTCTATTTTCTGGTCTACAATTGTTACTATGTCAGTTTGCTAAAACCAGTTGTGTTGTCATATTATTGTATTGTGTGCTGTAATCAAGTGTAATAAAAATTACTTTTTTTAATCATCTCGAACCTTTGACTTAACTGGCGCTGCGAACAGGATCGTGAAGGGATCCTTTATTGAAGAAATTCATCGAGAAAATCCTCAACGTTCATGATTCCAATCAGGGAAGACCTACGCTTAGTATTACAACACTACCCTTGGGAGTAGAAGAGAAAGACGGGAAGATCCAAAAATACATCGGTGGTTCTAGGACTTTCACTGCATCCTTCTATCTATCGGAGAAATTTTGGACAAAAAGTAGGTACAATTTTCATACCATTACTTGATCCTAAATCTATTTCTCCCCCATAACAATAATGACAACTACACCCACAACCGTATCATTAGCAGACTTCAAAACCAAATTTGATTTCTTTTGTAACCTTATTCCAAATTTTGATGGACAAGAAACTGAACTTCCCCAATTTATTAACGCAACGGATAATTTTTGGGTAAATGTAACCTCAAGTAGTTAAGAATATCAAGAAGCAAAATTTATAGCTGTTACAAATAAATTAAAGAATGATGCTGTATTATTGTATAGTGTCGAAAGACCAGAAGATTGGCCCCAATTAAGACTACTTTTAAAAGAACGTTTTGGTACTATAGAAAACACTAACTTATTATANAAAAACAGTTGTGTTGTCATATTATTGTATTGTGTGCTGTAATCAAGTGTAATAAAAATTATTTTTTTTAATCATCTCGAACCTTTGACTTAACTTTACTGCAAACCAAAATGTCTATTCCAGTACGGCGGACTTTGATAATGTCCTGTACCAAACTTAGGAATCGTCCGTCAGGCAGGCACAACAATCTTCTTCTTCTTCCCTTTTGTACTTGGTCTTCAAGATGTTCCAAACCGCACAAATCTGGGTTTGAACTCGGACGCGATACCACGACTCATCCTTTGAAACGCAATGGGCCAGAGAATATTCCTTGGATATAGCAAAGAGGTCTCGTCGGATTTCTTGCGTCACTCCAAATCTCCTGTTAACATGGGGCCTTCCTTCATGAACTCTTCGAATGTGGACTCGGAAGGAATAGTTCTTAATAATCTGGCCCGCGCCTTCTTTTCATTTGCACCGGCGAATGAAGCCAATCGATTAAAATGGACTACCTTCGGCTTGCCATTTTGAGTTTTCTAAATTCGGTAGATCACGTCGTTAATCCTCTTTACTATCTCATAGGGTCCTTCCCAGTTTTGCTGGAACTTAGGTGATAGTCCACGGCGACGACGAGGATCATACAACCAAACAAGATCTTCAGTTTGGTAACCACCTGCTGTAGCCTTGATATCGTAGTTTTCTTTAATCCTGTCACTAGCAATCTGCGTATGCAGACGAACCGACTCATAGATATCGTTAAGCTTTCTTCGGAGGTTGGTAACGTAATCTTCTCCAGCCAAGTCATCTCCCGGTTTACAGACGAATTTGAGGTCACAAGGTAGTCATAACTCCCTTCCAAAAAGGACACTGGCAGGTGTTTGGCCAGTCGTTTCGTGGAGAGATGAACGGTATGCCATTAAGAATAGAGGCAAATAGCGGTCCCAGTCCCTTTGGTGGTCAGACACTACCTTGGAGAGATATTTAATCAAGGTCCGGTTCATTCGTTCAACCATGCCGTCGATTGTGGATGGAGTGGAGTGGTTCGAGTTTTGTTTATTTATTTCTCGGAGCTCGCATATTCCACGGAATATAGCGGATTCGAAATTCCTCCATTGGCCTGAGTGTAACTCCAAGGGCACCCCAAAACGACTGATCAACTCTTTCACCAGCTCCTCAACAATGGTTTCCGACTCCTGGTTCGGAAGGGCATAGGCTTCAACCCACTTGGCAAAATAGTCCATAACGACCACGATGTACTTGTTACCTTTCTCGGACTCTGGGAATGGACCCGCCACATCGATTGCGATTTGTTCGAAAGGGCCACCGACATTGTATTGACGCATTGGCGCCTTTGGCCTTTTCTGTGGTCCATTACTCGCGAGACAGGTGGTACACTTCATACACCAATTCTTGACATCTTCTTTACAGTTCACTCAACCGTCTTATTCACTCCAAAATGACCACCAGATGATCCATCATGAAGATACTGCAACACCTCTCTAACCTTGTTTCGAGGAATAACCAGTTGCTTCCTATCTTCCTATCCATCTGGACTTTCAACAACACGTTTCAGGATGCCATCCTCCAAAACCATTGTCCCACTGAGCCCATAACGATTTTAGTACTTAGGTACAGGAAGAAACTTGCTGCCACGTTGGTCGTTTTCCGTCTCTTTTAAATTCCACCATCTTCTTCAAGTCCGGGTCGTTTTCTTGGTCGTGTCTTATATTGTCAGGTGACGATTCGTCATCGATTACTGTAACGCGTAGAATTGCCTCTTCGTTCTTTTCGATTCGATCACACCGCTTGCAGTCTGCTTGACAAGATCTTCAGGAAAGTGCTTTGGCATTCTTGTGTCTGGTACCAGGCCGGTGCTCTACGTCAAAATCATATTCCTATAGCTTCTTAAATCCATCGAGCTACCTGACCCTCCGGATTCTTCAAGTATTTATAAAAATGTTCTACACCTTTGACTACAGCCAGCATCTCTCACCTAGTGACACAGTAGTTTCTTTCGGCTTTTGATAAGGTCTTGCTCAAATAGCCGATGACCTTCTCTTGGCCATCTTGTAACTGCGAAAAAACGGCTACCATTCCCACATTGCTGGCGTCGGTGTCCAAAATGAACATTCCGTTGGGCCGAGGATATACCAGTACGGTGGCTATGATTAAAGCCTGCTTCAAAGTCTCAAATGCCTTTTGACAATTTGAATCCCAATGGAATTTGCGGTCACTTTCGGTTAAACGTGTCAAAGGTTTGGCGATATTGGCGAATCCATAAACATAGCGACGATAATAAGTGCACAATCCCAAGAAGCTTCTTATGTCGTGGACATTTTCAGGCACTGGACATTCCTTCACGGCCTTTATCTTCTCTGGATCCACGGCCACGCCATTCGCTGATACAACATGTCGCAAGTAAGAAACCTCTTCGCGGAAAAGATGGCACTTTTTCGGACTGAGTTGCAATTTGGCCTCACGTAACCGATGGAATACGGCTTGCAAATTCTGCAGGTTTTCGTTAAAGGTGCTTCCAATCACTATGATGTCATCCAGGTATACCAAGCAGGTCTTTCCAATTTGATCACTCAAGATTTTCTCCATCAACCTTTCGAACGTCGCCGGGGCATTGCATAACCCGAAAGGCATAACTGTAAACTGCCATAGGCCCGTGCCGATCGAGAATGCCATCTTGTCGGCAGCATCTGAAGCAACTTGTCAATATCCGCTCTTCAAATCAAGTGTGGAAAACATTTTCGAGCCAGAAAGCATGTCCAAGGTGTCATCAATCCGTGGTAGTGGATAACTATCTTTCTTGGTTACGTTGTTGAGCTGTCGGTAATCCACACAAAAAATGGGTTGTTCCATCCTTCTTTTTTGCCAATACTACCGGTGATGTCCACGGATTTGAGGATGGCTCAATTATACCGGTCTCCTGCGTTGCGTGGATTATTCGCTCTACTTCTTCCTTTTTGGCCAGAGGTAATCGTCTTTGACGAATAGGCTGCGCATTACCGGTATCTTGTGTTTTACGATATTGGTCCTTCCCCTACCAATCTTGTCAGTCTTAAAGACGTCGGCATTCTGACAAAGTAGATGTTGTACTTTGCATTTCTGCTCACTGGTTAGATTCCTACAATGTCTGTCCAGCACTCCACTTATTTCAAAAGGTACTGTTTCAGAATTTACCTTTCGGGTTACAGCCTCCTGTCTATCTTTGATGAAATAGAATTCTTCGCCATTCAGTCTCAGAACGCGTCTTCTTAAATTCATGTCAAAATCATATTTTTGTAAAACGTCTAGCCCAAGAATTACGTCATCTTCAATATCTACCACAAGCAATCGATGGTCAAAGACACCCTCACCAATTTCAAGTGAGACGTTAGCTTCGCCATGAACAACCGCTTTTTCTCCGGTAACCGTACGCAGAACCCACTTAGTTGACAGGACATGGTTAGAACCCTCAACTACGCCGGGTTTTACTATGTTCCTAGTGGCCCTAGTGTCCAAAAGAAACACCCATCTTCGGCCATTTCTTATTCCACCTAGGAGTAGACTATCATTCTGGTGCTTCAAGGTCTTCGTAAATGCGATAAATTCGAGGTCTTTTTGTCCGTGGGTCAACGTTTGCCCCGTTACGTCGACCCTATCTAGTTTTCCTGTTGTTGACGTAGAGTATTTGGGGAAGGAGTACTTTTCCTACACTGCCTCCTCGTATGACCTAGTTCGCCGCAATTCTAACATCTTAGCCTTCGTGTTTCTTAATCGAACTTGGAGATGATTCGGCAGACGGTTTCTTCTAAAGATCCTGACGAATCCATTTCTTCACACAGTAGGCGAACACTTCCGTGTTTGCTATAGGCCCGTTTAACAGTTTCGTACTCCAATGCACGAGCCAATGCATAAGCTAGCGTCTTAGGTCGGTCAAGGCGTATTCGTTGTTTAGTGTCACTGTCCCGAAGTTTGTAGGGATTCCGTTGGTTTTGTGCTGACGGGTTTTCAGTTGGATGTGATACACCGCTGTTAAATGAGCCTCGCCGTAGCGCAACTCCAACCGTTTTACCAACTGTTCATAATCCGCCAATTCTTTCGGAGAAAGGGTGTTCAAAATGTCTCATGCATCTCCACGAAGCGCAACGGTCAATGCAGTGTTCTTGAGTCTATACCGCTTCCTTGGCTGATTTGGCTGGCTTCGTTGAGTGTACTAGACGCGCCAACATCCCCTTCGATTAGTTTTGTGTTTCCATTAAAAATCAATTCTTCCAGCAATTTTATCTTCTTTTCTGTTTCTTGAATATTCTTATTAAATTTTTCTTCCCATTTATTCTCCAAACTTTTAGTGTTTCCTTCCAATTTATTTTCCAAACCTTTACTGTTCTCTTCCAATTTATTTTCCAATTTTTCTAAACTTTTCATCATTTCGTCTTCGAAGAGGAACGTTTCAGGATCATGGCTTTTTCAACACTTCCGCGAGCTGCCACTGAAGTTCCGCTTGGTTACCGCTTGTCGCTTCATCCCGTTCTTCCAATTCTCTTCTTAACTCAGCTACTTTTAATTCGTACAACTTCCTCGTCATTGAAATGTCTTTCACTCAACTCCACACCTGACACCAATTGTAATTTTCGTGGGTTTAACAAAATTAACTTCGAAGACTGATAACGACAAAAACGATTTATTTGCACTAATTATTGAAGAACCTAAAAACACTATTAAATTATAAAACTTAGATTATGAATTATTCTATTTACTTACACTACCTGTTGATATATCACTATTCACTGCGCTATTTATTTCACCGTCAATTATTACTGGATTTACTTCTGCGACGGTCAATTTATTTCTTTCTTTCTCGGCGATCGTCTCTTCCTTTAAATACCCTTTTGTTTACTTTTGGGAATCTTCTGGGAA
>NW_020442463.1:2321083-2359263 GCF_000699045.2 Agrilus planipennis | reverse complement strand
TAGGGTTCACCAGAAAATTCGGGGACCGTACATATTTGACGTTGTGCGTCAGCAAACGTGAAAGCGAAAGACGCAGGGTTTGACTGGGTCATTTTGCTTGAAAGATTTAAAATTGGGGGTTTGAGTTTGACTTGGGTTTTGGGCGAAGAAAAACTTGGACGTCGAATACTGTTCTCGATGTCGGAATCAGATTCGGAGAGAGACATTAACAGTTTGGTTGCATACAAGCAAAAAATAAAGGAATAATCAAAAGGTACTCACAAGCTTAGGTAGAGAAAGGTGATGGCACGATGCATTTCCTTTCCACCGGAGGTTCCTTGAAGATGTTCCTTTCCACTGAAAGTCTCCTGAAGATGGAATTTCTTCCACAGGGATTTCGAATCGGTAAAACTCGAAACTGAACTTTCGCGACGTTTTCAGCACTATTTCACGATGAAACCACTATAAAAACGCCGTTACCGATCCTGTTCGCAGCGCCAGTTATTTTTGTTTAAAGTAAAAATCCGTTTTTAAAAACAGAAAAACTTTATTTAAACAAAAGTTGAAAATTGACTCACAAATGAGATGTCGCAAAGACCAATACACTTGTATAAGTGAGTAAAATAATTCTTGACAGGGGTATTTATAATATCATGTCTTGCTGACATAATCAAGATGCAACGCAGTGCATAAGTTGTACAATAGCTTCTTTATATTAAAAATAAGACATAATACATAACTCTCCCTTCGTTAAGCTGAAGGCGTCTCGCCGATGTTTCCAGGTAAAGTTGGATAAATCCTGAGGGGAATTTCTTCCGTTGTTGGTCGTTGCCTCATTGGTCGATTCCTTGGTCCTTGTTGCTTAAGTCTAGTACACGTACATTTAATAATAAAGAACGTGACAATTACAACAATGACAATAAATATTATTGAGGAATTAATATGATGTTGGAAACTAATTGGTTCATCTTTAATTAAATTATTTTTGATTTTTACTGGTTCTTCAAAATTTATGTCTTTGACGTTAATTTTGTGAAGCAATTCTTTTGGTACAATTTTTACATATTTTTCAAAATGTTGTTCATATGATATGTTCTTAAAACTATATACATTGTTGTCAATGATCAACCGACATGGAGGTTGCGAATGTATTAAAAAATTACCGTTTAGGTGTTTCTTATTTACATGCTCATTACAGTACTCTAACACATTTTCATCTTTCAAATGAGCTAAGACTTTTCCACTATGCAATTGAATAGAGACACTTTTATCGGTAACACTTTTCACGAATGTACACTTTTCGTTTAACTCACAAACATCACTTCTGGCATTCTTGAAAATTAGTAGACCAGTTGTTCGTTGTCCTTCCTCGTTGGTCCATAGGAATTCATCATGGTGTTGCAGTAGAAACCGTGCAGGAGGAACCATAATAAAATTGTTTGTAGGCAGTGGATAGATTTGGGAAATATTATAAACTCTTGGTTGTAGGATAGGTATTTTGACAATGTATACAACCAACTGAGAAGTTATAGACGTTTGTAATAAAAACAGGGGAAAAACCTCATATAAATGAGAAGAATTCAGGTATTGTATTGTCTGCTTCGGAAATGTGTTGAAAAGATGTTGTTTAATTTCAGAAAAGGTATCAAGAGAAATTAGTTCAAGGTCCAGGAGATTTTCATTACTGAAAGTAATTGACCTTTCTATTAGTAAAACCTTTTCTATCAAAACGTTTAGAATGTTAAGACAAAATTGTGCATTTATATATGACTGTGTTCTTTCATTTATTTTATTTAAACTTTCTGTTATACTCTTCGTGTAATTTCCCAATTGTTATAAGTTTTCTTTATATTGATTAGAGATTGTATGTGCAAAATTAGTGAACTCATTCTGTCTTTCAATAATGCGTTCTTCATTATTTGCCATTCTAACGATGTTTTCTTGAATTTCTTGTAGGTCGTTATCATCGGGATTACCAGTAATGTATTTTATCGTTGTTCCAAGGAAGTTTATAAGTCCTCTCTTTGTGCGTAATGTAGTGGTAGTAATTTTATAGTACAATTGTTCGAAATACAATGAGCGTTGTTTGATTAAGTCAATCATTTGCTGACTTGTCTCATTCTTGTATTCTAATAAAATAACAGTTTGTGCAACGTTTAAANATCTCTCAGGCACTGCTCAATCAACTACAACTGATTGAAAGGACTCTTACTTTTGCAAGAGAAAATATAATTAGTTATGAATCAATCTCAAATAAACAAATAAGAGAAATGATGCAACATCTTTCTAGTATTTACTCTAAAGAACAGTTAATACCCCATTCTGATAACCATCCCATGAGTTATCTGAAGTTTAATGAGCAAACTATGATCATGACAAACGACATAATCATAGGAATTATCCAATTTTCCATATCCCTACCAATGCGATTCAAAATTTATCAAATTTATCCATTATTAAACGAAAATAATACTTTTCTACTACCTTCCTAATACAATATCCGATATGAATCCCTCTCACGATGGTATAAACATTGTACAGAAGTCGAAAATCAAAAATATTTTTGTCAAAATAAAATTTTAACCAACATAATAAACGCTTTTCAAAGTCCTAGTATTCATGTCCAGAATTACGAAGAAGTATTAACACTACATAATGAAACGCTATTGGTTATTACTACAAATAATTGGACAACGGAAGAAGGAGAACATCCCCCTGGAAACTACCTCATGGATTACGAAAAGTATGCTATTATCAACCAAGATTGCTATGAAGAAGATGTCACCAAGATATCTCCCACCAAGATTACCATGTATCAAACAGAGATATCCAAGCCCCGTCACTTTGGAAAAATATCCTGATAAGATGGAAGACATAAACCAAATATTGAAGAAAATAGAGGATATCCCTAATTATCTTAAACCAATCACCTCTTATGGGCACGTCACGACTACTGGTATGATTATCATCATCGGCATGTTACTAATAATTCTTTTATGTTACAAGAAACGAATCATTGGGATATATTGGGCATGGAAAGACAAAAACACACACAAGAATCAATCTCAAGAGATGGAAATGGATCAACAACTATCAACTCTATTCTACCCCAAAATCATCTAAGAAACGAGGACGTTTCAACCTGAGGGAGGAGGTGTTAAGCACGTGAACCCTGAGGGCTTCTTTCTAATTCATTAAGTACATGGACCCTGAGACACCTTTCTAACTTGGATGACTGTCCTGAGGCCCTATTTAATTTGAAAACGTCACAGTTCTGACCTGTATATATTCTAGTTAATTTATGTAAAAAGACAAATTCTATTTCTTGGTCTACAAATGTCACTATGTCATATAAAATAATTCGAAGTGGTCTGTATTCTGTCGAAACTGCCAGACGCGGATCGCGATTTCGATCTTTTTGGATTTCATCAGCGCGTCGCAGGCAGCCCGACAGAACACAGACCAACTTTTACCTGCTGTCTTAACAGTGCGTTTCAGAAAATACTACAAACGGCACAGTGAACGCCATTTGTAGCACGATGCTACATTTTAGGATTACGTATTTTTCAACAAGGTCCANTAAAAAATTAAAAGGAATACTCACTCCTAATTACCACAAATAAATTTTATATGAGCGGACACGTGTGGGCGAAACACGTGTCCGCTCATGTGAAAGCGAAAGACGCAGGGTTTGACTGGGTCATTTTGCTTGAAACATTTAAAATTGGGGGTTTGAGTTTGACTTGGGTTTTGGGCGAAGAAAAACTTGGACGTCGAATACTGTTCTCAGTGTCGGAATCAGATTCGGAGAGAGACATTAACAGTTTGGTTGCATACAAGCAAAAAGTAAAGGAATAATCAAAAGGTACTCACAAGCTTAGGTAGAGAAAGGTGATGACACGATGCATTTCCTTTCCACCGGAGGTTCCTTGAAGATGTTCCTTTCCACTGAAAGTCTCCTGAAGATGGAATTTCTTCCACAGGGATTTCGAATCGGTAAAACTCGAAACTGAACTTTCGCGACGTTTTCAGCACTATTTCACGATGAAAACCACTATAAAAACGCCGTTACCGATCCTGTTCGCAGCGCCAGTTATTTTTGTTTAAAGTAAAAATCCGTTTTTAAAAAACAGAAAAACTTTATTTAAACAAAAGTTGAAAATTGACTCACAAATGAGATGTCGCAAAGACCAATACACTTGTATAAGTGAGTAAAATAATTCTTGACAGGGGTATTTATAATATCATGTCTTGCTGACATAATCAAGATGCAACGCAGTGCATAAGTTGTACAATAGCTTCTTTATATTAAAAATAAGACATAATACATAACTTGCTTCAATAGATTTATCTTCTTTCTGTGCACATACAATTTCTGTTTGAACGGATTTATCCACTTTCTGTGCACATAACATTTCTGGCTCTTCATATCCAATCGTTTGGAAATCTGCAATATAAATACAAGTCATTTGTTTCATTACTGTAATTATTGTTCTACATAATAGTTTATTGTTTGTATTAATATTATTCTTGTACATACCTGAACTTGTGTGAGGAATAGCATTGTGTGAAGAACTTGGTGTACAATTTTCCTCTTGTTCTTTCAGAGACTCTGCTATTATGGTCATTCGTTGCTTTCTTAATACATATGATCGTTCAGTGCTGCTGCTTTTAAACCCAAATTGACCTTCCCCTAATAGTTCTTCCGCCCTTTTTTCCATCCTCCTCTGTACAATTCTAGTTAAGATTTTTGACGCATGGGAAGTTAAGCTAATTGTTTGAAATTTCTCGCACCTATCCGCGCCCCTCTTCTTAGGTAATGTTACCACTACGTTCCGTTTATAATCCTCTGGGACTTTCCCCGTTCCGTAAATGTGACTAACTAGCTTAAACATACGATCTCTAGCCTCTTGTCCTGCATGTTTTAGAATTTCCCCCTGTATCCCATCTACACCTGGCGCCTTATTATTCTTTAAATTAATTAGTTTTAGTGAAGCTTTATTCCTGTCGTGCCGTCACTTTGCGTTCATAACAGAGGATACTCCTTCTGTTAATGCTGAAGTGGCCGGAACGGATAGCAAAAGTGACACTACTTTGAACAGATTTGGGAAATCAGGTTGTAAATATGGCTTTTGATGTAAAAATACTCTGAATTTAGAATAATCGCTTACAAAATTACGATGTTTACTTAAGACAGTTAAATAAAGTATTTTTGCGTACTTTATGTGTCTTGTAAAGTATAACGTACGCACAGTCGAAATAGAGTACAATACTTTATAGTAAAGTACGGGTGGCAACCCTAGTCGTGAGTGTTTTTGAGGCTATATGTCAAATATTTCTTAAAATGCAAAATATTCCTTGTAGATGAGTTTTTTTTCCAAAATATTAGTGCTTTTCTATATAAAATAGGCATCATGGTATATTATTAACTAATTATTGAAATTTAGGCGACAAGCCTATTCGAAGACATTTTTCAAAAAGAAAAAAACGTTTCTACCTCTCGGACATCATCATCGTCGATATTTTCTGCAGATAGAAAAAAAAAACCTGAAGTAACCGAGTCTTAGAATGTAAATAAAAATAAGAAAATGAAATTAGATGCTGCATCCACTGTGTGGCGAAATAACTCTTTTTGTTTTTTTCTGTGTGTAAATATTTTTTCTAATTTTATTTCATTTCAATTAATATTTCATTTCAAGTAATATTTCCTTTCAGTCTAAACTCTATTGTTCTTTCAATCACTTTTACCTGGAAATCCAACTTCAACCATACCTGCATGCACTCCCATACTAATATCTGGTTTTACCCTTAATTGCTTTCTCTTGAATTCTGTACTATCTAATTCTGTGTATTCCTAGAAACTAGTGTCTTCACCCTCTCTCTCACTACTTTTCCTTCTAGAACATTCTATCAAAATTACTAACAACCCTATCCTATAAATACTCTAAAATTTCTTATCTCAAGACAGTCTCTCGTCTACCGCTACTACCACCTTTCGTAAGTGCTTCTATTATTCTATTGCTATTTGCTACATTATTTTCTTTTTTGTTGTCTTTGTTATTGTTATTGTTGTATTATCTTGTCCTTTCTCTTACTTTGTTCTCGTTTGTTTGTGCCTTTTTGTTACTTTTATTTTCGTTGCTATTGTTATAAACTGTTATCTGTTATTATTAGTGTTTTTTTGGTACTCATATAATTTATCCACCAAAAGACACTAAAACTGTAAATAATCCACCACCAGAGGATAAATCTCCAAAGTCCAATGCCAAACCGGTTGCATGTAAGGCAAATTTAAAAAATCAACGCTTTCAAGGTATGGAAGTTTTACAAGATATTCAAGAAAATCAATGATCTAGAAATGAGAAGATAAGTAAGTATTTGAAACTGAAAGAAAAAGAAATGGAGTTAAAAAAAAAACAATTGAAGTTCGTGAAGCAGAAATGCAAATTAATAGAGATGTAGCAAGTGACAAATTAAAATTGAGTGAGAAAAAGCATAAAGACTGATTAAATGTAAAATGTGAATTGTTACAAAAACTTTTAAAAAATCGTGATAACAGCGAAGAGTCTGATTAAGTTAATGTTAAATTCACTTTTAAAAGTTTGTTGGACTTAAAGAGTTTAGTTTAGCATGCCAAAGTGGATACTTTATATTTAGTTAACAAGACTTTGTCATTTCCAAGAGTTTATTCTAACATACAAAAACGAATAAAGTAATAAGATAATAATTTTACTTAAAAATGTGTTAAAAAATGGTAAATTAGTAATTTAATTAATTTCTTTTTCTTATCATTTTTTACCATTTTTATAATTCAATTCAAGAAAAGATATTTACAATTCGTATAGCATAATACGGATACATTATTTACACAGAAATTAATTTTTTACAATTACAATGCATTTTTTTTATTTGGAATTTATACTCTTTCATCTGGAAATAATTCTTCGGTCTCTATTATTATTATTATTATTATTATTCTCATGTTCTGGTTCTTGAAAATCATGCTAGTCAAAATTGAATCCAACAAGTATATTATCCTCTTCAATGTTATCAAAGTTATCATATCCATTGATACAATAATTATGCAAAATACATGCTGCTATTACAACCCCTGATATAAATGATAAATTTCTATACACAGTTAACAATTTAATCCGCCGAAAACGACTTTTTAATAATCCAAAAGCTTTTTAAACTGCCACTCGTGGAGAGGAGTGCAAGTAATTAAATTCCCTTTGTTGAGCTGTTAAGTGCCCATTATCTCGAAATAGTGGAACAAGCCATTTATTTATTTAATTAAACAACAGGCATTGTGCCCAAATACATATATCAACAAAGATAGGTTTACATCTTGATATCACAGTTACCAATCTGTTCATTACAAAAAGTGATTAACGACAAAATATATCAATTATAAATTAAAATCTTATCTTTCATGGCCGACGAGAACATATAAAGAGAGTTAGCTAGTTCATTTATATTTGTATACCTGTTCACCATACGAGCCATTCGGGGTATTGCAGAATTATAAGTAACTACAGATTTACAAAAGTGCTGTTTAACAACTGCTACTGTCCGAGTGTTTCGCATACAATCATAAGGTTGAAAAAGATTGAGTAACGAAGTGCAATTGATTTCATTATTAAGTAATTTTAACAGAAAAATAACTACCAATCTAGCTATTGCAGAATAGTCATGCGTATACCATGGATTTTCAAGTTTAAATTTAAGGCAATGTAAGATAAACATCTATGTTGTACACGTTCTAATTCCTTAATTCTATTAGCATTCTCTGGATTTCAAATGATCGAACAATACAAAAGTTTGCTTTTTACTAGAGAATTATATAAGGTAGTTAATGTTTTAATTTGGCGAAATTCATATGTCTGCCTTTTAACAAAACCCAATGTTTTTAATGAACTATTTACAATATAATCTATGTGGTCGCTAAAAGTCATAGAACTATTAACAATAACACCCAGATCTTTAAATGTAGAAACTAGTTGTAGTATATTACCATTCAAATTATATTGTTCATGAATTTTTTTCTTGATACGTTTAATTCTAATTTATTATCAATACACCAATTAGACAAATTCGTAAGGTATTCCTGTAATAATTGCATATCGTGTACATTGCAAATTTTTCGCCATATTTTACAATCGTCGGCGTACAAACTAAACGAGGAATTTTTTATTGCAAGAGAGATATCGTTAATAAGAATGAGAAAAAGCCACGGACCTAAGTGCGAACCTTGTGGAACACCTGAGCTACAATTGAAGGGAAGTGATTTGAATTCTCTATATCGAACTTTCTGTTCGCGATTTCGCAAATAATTAATAAACCAATTCACACTCACTCTAGTTATATTGATATTCGCAATTTTATTACTCAAAGGCTTTCGAGAAGTCTGTATAAATAATATCGGCTTGACAGTTAGAATCTAAGATTTCATGAACGTTGTTAGTAAAAAGAAGTAAATTCGTCAAAGTAGATCTGCCACTGATAAAACCATGTTGTTGCTCTTGTTTGTTGTTGTGAGATAATAAATTTTAATTTGAAAGAGTTCTTTCTGGTATTCTCACTTTACACGCCAAATTAATTGCGAGCAACTATTTTATATAAACGACAGCGATTGTTGATTTAAATATTTAATAGACAACACTTAACTTAACTTACACGTAAAATTAAAATAAACTAATGAATAAAATTAAATGTAAAAGTATAAAAGTAGGCTCTATGATTGAGTATGAATGTGAATTTGTCTTGTTTGTTGCTTTTTCGTTACAGTTGTCGACACTAATCAAAATGTGTATCCTTAATTACTTAAATAGTTTCACCAGTAAGCGTTAACAATAGCATTGAGGGTGCAAGGCGACCCTGTCAGTCAGGTCAATACCCCGTTTCAGGTACAGACAAAATACGTGATTTTAAATTTGGAAATTACAGTAATATAGCGAACGTGACTTTACAAAGGAAGAAATGTTACAATAAGATAGCAGAATAGTGTACATTATAAATTTTATGGTTCCAAAATACTGAAATTACTGTTTGCATTTGATAAATAATATACCTGATATAGCTAAATAATAAAATGAATAATAAAACTGAATTTGTATACAAATAGACAATAATACATAAAATTTCCGACAATAATAAAATTTAAATGCAAAATAAAATAAAACCTATAGTATTGTATAAGATGCAACATGCCGCCCGCCTTGAACGACTGCCGTTCAAAATGTAATTAAGCGCTATAACTATTAGACTAATATTAGTAAGAAATTTGTGATATACTGAAAGAAACAATTACAATAGCTTATGATTAATCTAAAGCATATGTAGGTAAAACCTAAACCCGCAATAGAAACTGTATCACTAATTATTCACTTCTACTGGCAGTGGTGATAGTTTTTTCACACTTCTTTTGTAAATCCCGGTTTTACTTTTCACTGTAACTACTCGCACAACATTGTCTTGACGGGGTCTTCATTTCTATTCAGGTGCCATTTTCTTCTTGTGTGAAGTTCATTTAAATATTCTTTATGCCACCTTTGCCAAAAATCTTGTTTTATCCTTTGGATTTGTTGCCACAAGGATAATTTGTTGACAGGTAGTTGCGTTAACTCCTGTTCTGGTATGCTCGTTAGATAATCTCCAATAAGGAAGTGGACAAGGGTTAAGGCGGCTAGATCATTAGGATCACAGGATAGGGGAGTTAAGGGTCTGGAATTTAAGATTGATTCACTCTGGATTATACAAGTGTTAAGTTGTTCATATGTGAACATTGTGTGACCTATTGTGCGATATAGATGATGCTTAAATGATTTGACTGACGCTTCCCACAACCCTCAAAAATGAGGTGATCGAGGTGGTGAAAAATGCCACTTCGAGACAACGCGATAACTTATTATTTGTGGGGTGTGACAACAGCAACAAATTTTTCCTCATTAATTTGAGGAAGTGTGTAGTGGGTAAAAATTCACAAATGAATTTTCAGAATAATATTTCATATTATTATTTTCAGTTGACAAGAGAAATGCAACTGTTGCAATTTCATTTTTAGCTCCTATAAAATTAGTAGCATTGTTCGAATAAATGTTTTTTGGTTTACCCCTTCGAGCAATGAAACGTTTGATGGCCTCCATGCACATTTCCGTCGTTAATTCTGTAACGAGTTCTAAATGAACTGCTTTTGTAGTGAAACAGACAGATACTGCTACATATGATTTGACTTTGCTTCTATTCCTAAATTTCTTTTCCTTTAACAAAAATGGACCACAATAATCGATCCCTACATTTTCGAATGGCCTGGATTGTGTAAGTCTCGATTTCGGCAATTCTCCCATTATATAATTTGGTAATTTAGGACTTAACTTAAGACACCAAATGCATTTGTGTATAATATATCGTGTGAGATTCTTACCATTTATTGGCCAATAATTACGTCTCACAGAATTTAACGTTGCTAATATACCCGAATGCCAATTATTTATGTGTTCATTTCTTATAATTAAAGTCGTAATATGATTATTACGTGGCAACAGAATAGGATATTTCTGGCCATACTTGATTGTAGCATTTCTTAGCCTACCACCTACACGTAAAATACCATTAGAATCTAAAATAGGATTTAAACAAATTATTTCACTTTTTGAATCTAATCCTTTATTGTTCTTTAAAGCTTTAATCTCTTTATCAAAGTGGAAATCTTGAATAATTTTTATTACTTGCAAATGAGCATTGTTTATTTCATTAACACTAAGTCTACCTTTAACTTTATTAACTGAGCGTTTATTATTAACCAGTCTACGACAGAGAGCTACAAATCTATTTAAAGCGGTTATTGACGAAAATCTCTCAAAAGTATCATTTCTGAATTCATTTTTATATGATTTATCGCTTACTACTAGTGAAACATTAGCGCGTAATTCTGGAGCAATAACATTTGATAATTTCAATTTTTTCCATTTACATTCTGGTTCTAGTAACCAAGTGGGACCATGCAGCCAAAAGTCATTTTTTAATAACTCGGAGGGTGTTTGACCACGAGATATAATATCCGCAGGATTTTCATTTGAAACTACATGATTCCAATCATCAATATTTGTTAATGACTGTATGTCTGCCACACGATTAGCAACAAATGTCTTTAATTGATGTGGGGATTTTTTTATCCAATGAAGAACAATGGTTGAGTCGGACCATAACTTGATTTTATTGAATGATAGCTTTAATGATTCGCAAACTGCTTTCAAAAGCTTTGCGAGTAATTGTGCGGCGCATAATTCTAATCTAGGTATGGTCATAGTCTTAAGGGGAGCGACGCGAGATTTAGCACAAATTAATTGAACAGCGCATTGATTATTTTTGTCAATTGATCTTAAATACAAACATGCTCCATATGCATACTCGCTCGCGTCACAGAAGCCGTGTAATTGTATATCTATAGGATTTGTTAAAACTATTTTTCTTGGTACCTTAAATTTATTCAACAGAGGCAATTCATTTTTTAAATTGGCCCATTTGGTCGAAATATTTTGTGGAACGGACTCATCCCAATCTAATTTAGCTTTCCACAATTCTTGCATGATACACTTAGCTAAAATAATAACAGGACCCGATAGTCCTAAGGGATCATAAAACTGGGCAATTTGTGTTAATATGTTACGTTTTGTCACACGAATATCGGGACAGATTGGTTTGAGGGAATATGAAATTACATCGTTTTTTGTGTTCCAATATATTCCTAACATTTTTTTGTCATCGGTATTAAAATCGATATTTTCCGAATTCTAAGATTCATTTAAAACTTCTATTTTATTTGACGTCCATTTATGCGATGTAAATCCCCCTAATTTTAATAATTCTATTAATTGGCGCTTAATTTCTAATGCATCCTGAATATTACTTGCTCCAGTGAGTAAGTCGTCTACATAAAAATCATTCTTTAGGCTTGTTGCTGCCAAAGAAAACCTATAACCCTCATCGTCAGCTAATTGTTGAAGAGTTTTAGTTGCTAGATACGAGGCGGGTTTAGTACCCTAAGTAACTGTATTTAATTTAAATATACGGATTGGTTCTCGTTCTGATTCACGCCATAACATTTTTTGATGTATGCAATGCGAGTCATTTACTTTTATTTGACGATACAATGTGTTTAGCATCTGCCGCTATAACTATTTCTGGTACGCGAAATCTTACAACAAAAGAAAAAATGTCATCTTGTACTGTGGGTCCACGCAATAGGGTGTCATTTAGCGATATGTTGCTTACTAAAGTCTTCGCAGATGCATCAAACACTATCCTAATTTTTGATGTTAAATTATCATTTTTAATCTCTACTTGATGAGGTATGTAATACCCTTGCAGTTTGTTATCATCGTTAGTTATTTCATTCATGTGTCCTAAATCTAAATATTCTTGTATTGCTTCGTTGTATTGTGTCTTTACCTGTAAATTTTTGGATAATTTTCTCTCTAGAGAATAAAAACGCTGTAATGCAACATCATATGATTGACCTAGTTCGTCCCTTCTATTGTTAAATGGTAGATTTACAATATACCTGCTATCTAAGTTGCGTGTCGTTGTTTTTTGATATATTTCTTAGCATAATTTTTCCTCTAATGATAAATGTTTTTTATAAGGTACTTCTTCTACTTCCCAGAATCTATTAATTTGTTCATCTAATGACCTAACTATATGCCAAAAATTGTTGTAATCCTCATTCTTTTTTTTCTTTTCGATTATCCCTACTTCGCCTACAACTAACCAACCTAACAGGGTTTCTTGTAAAATAACATCAGTCTTATCGCAAAGCCTAATTTGACCGATACTTAATAATTTATAAAACAGTGATGTTCCTAATAAGGCATCAATTTGCGCGGGCTTGTTAAATTCTGGATCGGCCAATTGAATATTTTTTGGAATCGATAAATTCTGTTTGTTTATTTGACGAGATGGTAATGTACCTGTTATGCGAGGAAGAGCTATAAATTCCACATTAGTTTTGAAATGTGTTGTTAGCGATTGAATAGTAGCCTTAACACGAAACTTAGCACGTGTTGTAAGCTGCCCTAAACCTGAAAACGGTAGATCTATGACTTCTTGTTTTAAATTTAATTTTTTAGCCAATTGCTCAGAAATAAAATGTGTTTGTGAACACCCGTCTAACAGAACACGGCATTCATGTGACTTGCCGTAACCATCGAATATTTTTATGCGAGCTGTTCCTAGCAATACCTCTGTATCTGTTGTGATTGAATAACACTGTGTTGGATTATCAATTTCATCTATTGTTATATNAACTGTTATCTGTTATTATTAGTGTTTTTTTGGTACTCATATAATTTATCCACCAAAAGACACTAAAACTGTAAATAATCCACCACCAGAGGATAAATCTCCAAAGTCCAATGCCAAACCGGTTGCATGTAAGGCAAATTTAAAAAATCAACGCTTTCAAGGTATGGAAGTTTTACAAGATATTCAAGAAAATCAATGATCTAGAAATGAGAAGATAAGTAAGTATTTGAAACTGAAAGAAAAAGAAATGGAGTTAAAAAAAATACAATTGAAGTTCGTGAAGCAGAAATGCAAATTAATAGAGATGTAGCAAGTGACAAATTAAAATTGAGTGAGAAAAAGCATAAAGACTGATTAAATGTAAAATGTGAATTGTTACAAAAACTTTTAAAAAATCGTGATAACAGCGAAGAGTCTGATTAAGTTAATGTTAAATTCACTTTTAAAAGTTTGTTGGACTTAAAGAGTTTAGTTTAGCATGCCAAAGTGGATACTTTATATTTAGTTAACAAGACTTTGTCATTTCCAAGAGTTTATTCTAACATACAAAAACGAATAAAGTAATAAGATAATAATTTTACTTAAAAATGTGTTAAAAAATGGTAAATTAGTAATTTAATTAATTTCTTTTTCTTATCATTTTTTACCATTTTTATAATTCAATTCAAGAAAAGATATTTACAATTCGTATAGCATAATACGGATACATTATTTACACAGAAATTAATTTTTTACAATTACAATGCATTTTTTTTATTTGGAATTTATACTCTTTCATCTGGAAATAATTCTTCGGTCTCTATTATTATTATTATTATTATTATTCTCATGTTCTGGTTCTTGAAAATCATGCTAGTCAAAATTGAATCCAACAAGTATATTATCCTCTTCAATGTTATCAAAGTTATCATATCCATTGATACAATAATTATGCAAAATACATGCTGCTATTACAACCCCTGATATAAATGATAAATTTCTATACACAGTTAACAATTTAATCCGCCGAAAACGACTTTTTAATAATCCAAAAGCTTTTTCAACTGCCACTCGTGTAGAGGAGTGCAAGTAATTAAATTCCCTTTGTTGAGCTATTAAGTGCCCATTATCTCGAAATAGTGGAACAAGCCATTTATTTATTTAATTAAACAACAGGCATTGTGCCCAAATACATATATCAACAAAGATAGGTTTACATCTTGATATCACAGTTACCAATCTGTTCATTACAAAAAGTGATTAACGACAAAATATATCAATTATAAATTAAAATCTTATCTTTCATGGCCGACGAGAACATATAAAGAGAGTTAGCTAGTTCATTTATATTTGTATACCTGTTCACCATACGAGCCATTCGGGGTATTGCAGAATTATAAGTAACTACAGATTTACAAAAGTGCTGTTTAACAACTGCTACTGTCCGAGTGTTTCGCATACAATCATAAGGTTGAAAAAGATTGAGTAACGAAGTGCAATTGATTTCATTATTAAGTAATTTTAACAGAAAAATAACTACCAATCTAGCTATTGCAGAATAGTCATGCGTATACCATGGATTTTCAAGTTTAAATTTAAGGCAATGTAAGATAAACATCTATGTTGTACACGTTCTAATTCCTTAATTCTATTAGCATTCTCTGGATTTCAAATGATCGAACAATACAAAAGTTTGCTTTTTACTAGAGAATTATATAAGGTAGTTAATGTTTTAATTTGGCGAAATTCATATGTCTGCCTTTTAACAAAACCCAATGTTTTTAATGAACTATTTACAATATAATCTATGTGGTCGCTAAAAGTCATAGAACTATTAACAATAACACCCAGATCTTTAAATGTAGAAACTAGTTGTAGTATATTACCATTCAAATTATATTGTTCATGAATTTTTTTCTTGATACGTTTAATTCTAATTTATTATCAATACACCAATTAGACAAATTCGTAAGGTATTCCTGTAATAATTGCACGTCGTGTACATTGCAAATTTTTCGCCATATTTTACAATCGTCGGCGTACAAACTAAACGAGGAATTTTTTATTGCAAGAGAGATATCGTTAATAAGAATGAGAAAAAGCCACGGACCTAAGTGCGAACCTTGTGGAACACCTGAGCTACAATTGAAGGGAAGTGATTTGAATTCTCTATATCGAACTTTCTGTTCGCGATTTCGCAAATAATTAATAAACCAATTCACACTCACTCTAGTTATATTGATATTCGCAATATTATTACTCAAAGGCTTTCGAGAAGTCTGTATAAATAATATCGGCTTGACAGTTAGAATCTAAGATTTCATGAACGTTGTTAGTAAAAAGAAGTAAATTCGTCAAAGTAGATCTGCCACTGATAAAACCATGTTGTTGCTCTTGTTTGTTGTTGTGAGATAATAAATTTTAATTTGAAAGAGTTCTTTCTGGTATTCTCACTTTACACGCCAAATTAATTGCGAGCATCTATTTTATATAAACGACAGCGATTGTTGATTTAAATATTTAATAGACAACACTTAACTTAACTTACACGTAAAATTAAAATAAACTAATGAATAAAATTAAATGTAAAAGTATAAAAGTAGGCTCTATGATTGAGTATGAATGTGAATTTGTCTTGTTTGTTGCTTTTTCGTTACTGTTGTCGATACTAATCAAAATGTGTATCCTTAATTACTTAAATAGTTTCGCCAGTAAGCGTTAACAATAGCATTGAGGGTGCAAGGCGACCCTGTCAGTCAGGTCAATACCCCGTTTCAGGTACAGACAAAATACGTGATTTTAAATTTGGAAATTACAGTAATATAGCGAACGTGACTTTACAAAGGAAGAAATGTTACAATAAGATAGCAGAATACATTATAAATTTTATGGTTCCAAAATACTGAAATTACTGTTTGCATTTGATAAATAATATACCTGATATAGCTAAATAATAAAATGAATAATAAAACTGAATTTGTATACAAATAGACAATAATACATAAAATTTTCGACAATAATAAAATTTAAATGCAAAATAAAATAAAACCTATAGTATTGTATAAGATGCAACAGCTCTATTATTATATTTTCTAATTGAGGCTTAATATGGTCTAAAATAATGCTTTCAAATGATTTGGCAATACAATTTAAAATGCTTATGGGTCTAAAATTTTTTACATCATTACGATTTCCTTTCTTAAAAATTGGAGTTATATAACTTAATTTCCACAACGCAGGAAAAGAACAAGTTCGAATAGATTTATTGTATAAAATACTAAGAGGTAGCGCAAGTGAAGCAGGACAAGATTTTAACATAATCTCTGGTATTCCGTCTAGCCCTGCATTAAGTTTATTTTTAAGAGATAGCAATTTTCCCAACACCAAAGCTGGTGAAATTTCAAAAATACCAGAATCATCAAAGTTATATATAGGAATTATATCGCCCGTATTCTATGTGTAGCACGATTGAAAATGACGCGTCAATAAGTTTACAGTTTCAGTTTCCTCGCCGGAATTTGCAGTTTCATTGTCTAAAAACATCGCATTCGGCAGACCATGAGAGTTATTTTTGTTATTAATATAGTTATAAAATGTTTTGATGTCGGAGGAAATCGATTGTTCAATTTTACCATTAGTTTGTTTATCTTTTGCGCGTAACATCTTTTTACATTCGGCTCTCAATTTAGAAAATTCATTTTTGTGTGCAACTAAACCAGTCGACTTAAATTTAAAATGGGCTCTACGTTGCATAACAAGTAACTTATTCAAATTTACATCTGAAGTGCTGTTTTGTGATTCGCTAGATATCACTCTTTTTGGTAAACAACAATAAACACTAACAGAAGTGCTCGCGATGCTGTTTGAAATTTCACTTCCAAAAGTTAAAAACACATTAAATGAAGGATAGTATGCATCGTAATTTATCACAGGATCTAAGTTAAGCTCGACTCTAGTTAAGCGTTCAGTTGTAAGACAAAGATCAAGATATTCAAAGTTATCATTATGAATTGAATTGACTTTAGACATATTATAAAAGTTGCAAAAATTAGCTAATACTTGTGCTTTTTCCAAATTGCACTTTTTATAATTTAACCTAGAAAAAACGTTAGTACCAATGTTATCATTAGACCAAGAAATTTTAGGTAGATTATAATCACCAACTAAGGTTACCGACGAGGGACCGAGTAAAGTACAAAGTTCATCTAAAGTTTCATGATGTTTATTATAAATCTCAATCAAAGTATGCGGTGGAATATATATTGTACCAAAAATATGTTTATTACCATTAATCAGAATCTGAATGTAAACTTCTTCGACGACTGTGTTACCTGACTTAATAAGTGTACTATTCAGTGATTTTGCTATAGCGATCATGACTCCACCACCGAAAACCTCCGTCCTTCCTGCATAGTCTCTGTCTGCCCTGAAGATGTTATAATTTGGCAGATTAAGCTCGCTGTCAAGGATATCCGGGTAGAGCCACGTCTCAACAGGTATTATGACATGTGGTTTGTTTACCTGTAGATCAAAATTTTTTGAAAAGCCCAGTTTAGTCCTCAAGCCCTTCACATTCTGGTAATAAACTGTTAATGATCGATGATGTTTTTTTGGAGGTCATTACGAGCAGCGGCAGTAGCATAAGCTTTTCTGGCAAGGTAGGGTGTTCAATTCCTGTATTTAATAAACTTATCTGCGTTCTCGGGTTTTTGTAGCTCTGATCGAAGGTTCTTGTATTCAGTCATTTGAAGTTTTGTAAAGTCAGCTTCGAATTTTGCAACGTTATTGGTTATTGCAAGTTTCTTCTTTTTCAAGACTTTGACCACAGTTTCTTTATCGGAAAAGATGGCCTTCAAGGGCTTCTTTGTCTCTTGATGGTATACGAACAACTTTGACTGCAGCCACATCCTTCAGATCCAGTTTACTCATGATGTACTGTAAAACCCCATTGTCGTATCTAATACGCTCCGCCAAATCGTTTTGACTTGATTCATTAATGTCATAAAAAATCAAAATCTTAGATTTCTCGCTCCGCAGGTTAATTTCTTCTAGTATGGACGATGCACCCAGAGAATTCGCAGGTTCTCGTCGATTTGCCCTTTAACCGACTCACGAAAAGAACGCAGTGATTCACACATCGAGTCCATCTTATCCATTTTTTCATTCATCAGTTCGATGCTTTTCAAAGCCTTGAGGACACCGCGCAGACCCTGAGCACAAGTTGGACAATAGTATCTAAGTTTCCTGCCAGATCTTAGTTCGATACTCCTCTGTTCAGTGGCCGTGATATCATCGCACAATCACAGCTCTCGCAGGTGGCATATTTTGTTTTGGCATCGATTACGGCGTCGCAGATGCCACAAACGTCCGATCTCTGCTTAGTTTTGTTGTCCGACATCGCCTATACTCAGTTAACAGCACTCCCCTCTGTCCCACGCCTCGCCTGGTCCTCCTCACACAATCTCCTCTGACGCGACTCCATAATCCAAAACCGGTTATAAACTTAATGGCCGGTGATACTTTTGTAAGCACCGCCAGTTTACACAAAAGTGTATAGATGATATGTATGCAGCAGATAGCAGTGTAAGGTGCAAAATGGGCAGAAAACTCCCCAAAACCAAGAAGAAAACAAGCACAGTTGCAGGAAAGAAAGCAGATCGCAAACTCACGTGTTAGCCCCAACCTCAACTACAACCGTAATTTAATATGCGAACAAAAACCTGCAGTCTAAAAATCACAGCTCACAAATAGTTTTAGTGATAAACAGTTATTCCAGCACTTGTTAGGTAATAATGTGTCGAAAACAGACAAGATTATTGTACAAACAACACGATTTGAACTGGGACTGTGATGGAAGAGATGTAACCGTGTCGACTCTCACTCTTAATTCGATGATGATATTTACTGGTATTATTATTACATTTCGTTTATAAACATCCTGTAAAATTTAGGTGGTCATTCAATTCCTTGATTGCTTATTACTTGTCATATAAAGTTGTATCAATAAAAAATAGGTGGAGACTGTGGTAAATATTAATTCAAAAATTAAAAGAAATACTCACCCCTAATTACCACAATTAATTTTATATGAGCNATTCTATTTCTTCTAAATATAACTCAAATTCAAATTGGTTATCTGAAAATTTCTGAAAATATTCTTCTAATTTGCTTTTACGAGTTTGAACATCATCTAAATCGCACATAGTGTTATTATTTAGATAATTAATTAATTTCGATATATTTGCCTTATAGACAGAACGTGTTTTAATATAGGCTTTGCTTTTTGTGTTAGTCATGATGATAGAAAATCAATCTTTATAAAAAAGGATTGTGTAGATACAAAGGAAAATTAGAGATTATTAAGAGCCTACTTTAGTGTTGACGCTTTTCTCGATTGAAACCAAATGAGATCCGTGAATGTTGATGTTGGAGTATGATGTCCACAAGATTTGTAATCCTCCTGGTCCAAACGGGAACAACAGGAACGACTTCTGCTTGACGGTGCTCAATCTAAATAAGATGTATTTGCTACCGAATGATTTGCCACAACACACAGTTGTAATAATTTTTTGATGTTGTTGTTCTGTACATAAAATTAAATTTCTCTTATTCTAAGTATATTGTTAGGTTTATGATATCTTTTCAAAACTATTTTCATTGTTAAGCACGTTTAGGAAATTTTTGGATATCGACGGATTGTCCGACAATCATAAACATGAATATTAAGTATTATAAATTTCTACCCTCTGAGTCAACAACCTTATCATTAGAAAAATACATAGTCCACTCGGAGGCGTTGTACCCCCGTATCTTTGCTAACAGCAGGGACCGCCTGCCGACCCTAAACCTATAAAATTGTCGGCACTTTAAAATTTAAAGAATTCATACATCAGCCTTTGATTCACTAACATTCATTTTTACCTTATTCAATTCTTCGTTTATTTAATTACACTAGTTTATATTTCATGTATCATTCGCCTTATCGTAGTTGTACTAGTTCTTTTTTATTAAATTATTTTTAAGTGAAAAATCAGTCGTTTTACTCACGTCACATCGAACTATTCTAGTGTAGTACATTCACACTAGAAGTGCAAGCCGATTAAGTTTTGCACAATTTTACAGTTGTATCACTCGTTTTTTAATCCGGCTCGAAGGACCATTTTATGTTTGTTGTTGTGAGAAAATAAATTTTAATTTGAAAGAGTTCTTTCTGGTATTCTCACTTTACACGCCAAATTAATTGCGAGCAACTATTTTATATAAATGATAACGATTGTTGATTGAAATATTTAATGGTCAACACTTAACTTAACTTACACGTAGAATTAAAATAAACTAGATGAATAAAATTAGATGTAAAAGTATAAAAGTAGGCTCTAAGATTGAGTATGAATGTGAATTGATTGTTGCTTTGTTGATACTGTTATCGATACTGTTTNGGCAGAAAACTCCCTAAAACCAAGAAGAAAACAAGCACAGTTGCAGGAAAGAAAGCAGATCGCAAACTCACGTGTTAGCCCCAACCTCAACTACAACCGTAATTTAATATGCGAACAAAAACCTGCAGTCTAAAAATCACAGCTCACAAATAGTTTTAGTGATAAACAGTTATTCCAGCACTTGTTAGGTAATAATGTGTCGAAAACAGACAAGATTATTGTACAAACAACACGATTTGAACTGGGACTGTGATGGAAGAGATGTAACCGTGTCGACTCTCAGACTCTTAATTCGATGATGATATTTACTGGTATTATTATTACATTTCGTTTATAAACATCCTGTAAAATTTAGGTGGTCATTCAATTCCTTGATTGCTTATTACTTGTCATATAAAGTTGTATCAATAAAAAATAGGAGGAGACTGTAGTAAATATTAATTAAAAAATTAAAAGAAATACTCACCCCTAATTACCACAATTAATTTTATATGAGCGGACACGTGTTTCGCCTACTTCACACGTGGGCATTATCAACACGAGACTGGTTCTAAAAATTTTTTTTTTGTTTTCGGGGAAGAGGGGAAATCTTCAAAAGACACTCTGCCGTCCGTACGACAGGGTAGTGTTGGATTCACTCTGAAGGAGCGCCTACCAACTAAAACCCCTCTACCTCAGGCCGTTCTAGGACCAGTGAAGTTGGTCCTCTTCAGCCATATGTGTAGTTTTGTTATCTGATTTGTGATTTCTTGTGTGTGTTACTTGTGTGTGTGTTTGTGTTTAGTTGGGTTGGTATTGTGGTTATCTGATGGAGTTGGGTGGGGAATTAAGGTGGTCGATGAAATCATCGGGGAGATCTGGGGTATTGGACAGGAGTCGGGCGGGAGGGAAAGAGACTTTTTGTTTGGGTTTGGTGGTTATTCTGCGGGGAGGTTGTGTAAGTTTACGTGTGTAGATAGGGTTATTTGTTTGGATGGCCCTTTTAACAAACCTGATTTGAAGTGTGACGATACGGCCTGTGATGGGTGGGATATCTACGATGTTGCACAGGTCTTGTGAACGGAAGAACCTTCCTAGTCTGGCGTTTTTAAAATTTACAATTCCAACTATTTATAGTGGCGAGGGTTGAAGACCGGAAGAAGAAATAATGGAAAACAAATTACATAGGTTTGGGAGGAAAACTTGAATACGTTCAATGCCATTTGTAAAATGTTTTAGAAGCCAATCTTTTGGCCACGAAAAACAGCTCTACAAATGTATGCTTCGATAAACAAGTGAGGAATTAGATTTGGAGGGAATGTGTGTGTCAATAACCGTTAGTACAATTCGTAAGGCCTTTATGGCCCAATTTTATGTACAAAACGTATGCTTCATCACAACCTACCTAATCTNAGATGCCACAAACGACCGATCTCTGCTTGATTTTGTTGTCCGACATCGCCTATACTCAGTTAACAGCACTCCTCTCTGCCCCGCGCCTCGCCTGGCCCTTCTCACACAATCTCCTCTGACGCGCCTCCACAATCCAAAACCGGTTATAAACGTAATGGCCGGCGATACTTTTGTAAGAAAAGGGCTCCAGCGATGTAGGAGATAAGCACCGCCAGTTTACACAAAAGTGTATAGATGATATGTATGTGTATACAGCAGATAGCAGTGTAAGGTGCAAAATGGGCAGAAAACTCCCTAAAACCAAGAAGAAAACAAGCACAGTTGCAGGAAAGAAAGCAGATCGCAAACTCACGTGTTAGCCCCAACCTCAACTACAACCGTAATTTAATATGCGAACAAAAACCTGCAGTCTAAAAATCACAGCTCACAAATAGTTTTAGTGATAAACAGTTATTCCAGCACTTGTTAGGTAATAATGTGTCGAAAACAGACAAGATTATTGTACAAACAACACGATTTGAACTGGGACTGTGATGGAAGAGATGTAACCGTGTCGACTCTCAGACTCTTAATTCGATGATGATATTTACTGGTATTATTATTACATTTCGTTTATAAACATCCTGTAAAATTTAGGTGGTCATTCAATTCCTTGATTGCTTATTACTTGTCATATAAAGTTGTATCAATAAAAAATAGGAGGAGACTGTAGTAAATATTAATTAAAAAATTAAAAGAAATACTCACCCCTAATTACCACAATTAATTTTATATGAGCGGACACGTGTTTCGCCTACTTCACACGTGGGCATTATCAACACGAGACTGGTTCTAAAAATTTTTTTTTTGTTTTCGGGGAAGAGGGGAAATCTTCAAAAGACACTCTGCCGTCCGTACGACAGGGTAGTGTTGGATTCACTCTGAAGGAGCGCCTACCAACTAAAACCCCTCTACCTCAGGCCGTTCTACGACCAGTGAAGTTGGTCCTCTTCAGCCATATGTGTAGTTTTGTTATCTGATTTGTGATTTTTTGTGTGTGTTACTTGTGTGTGTGTTTGTGTTTAGTTGGGTTGGTATTGTGGTTATCTGATGGAGTTGGATGGGAAATTAAGGTGGTCGATGAAATCATCGGGGAGATCTGGGGTATTGGACAGGAGTCGGGCGGGAGGGAAAGAGAATTTTTGTTTGGGTTTGGTGGTTATTCTGCGGGGAGGTTGTGTAAGTGTACGTGTGGAGATAGGGTTATTTGTTTGGATGGCCCTTTTAACAAAATTGATTTGAAGTGTGACGATACGGCCTGTGATGGGTGGGATATCTACGATGTTGCACAGGTCTTGTGAAGGGAAGAACCTTCCTAGTCTGGGGTTTTTAAAATTTACAATTCCAACTATTTATAGTGGCGAGGGTTGAAGACCGAAAGAAGAAATAATGGAAAACAAATTACATAGGTTTGGGAGGAAAACTTGAATACGTTCAATGCCATTTGTAAAATGTTTTAGAAGCCAATCTTTTGGCCACGAAAAACAGATCTACAAATGTATGCTTCGATAAACAAGTGAGGAATTAGATTTGGAGGGAATGTGTGTGTCAGTAACCGTTAGTACAATTCGTAAGGCCTTTATGGCCCAATTTTATGTACAAAACGTATGCTTCATCACAACCTACCTAATCTGGGAAAAGGGAGGAGAAAAACAGTGAACGAGCGTGTTCAATACCCGCAGTTCAAAGGCCTATTGGGCCTGTTTTTTACTGCGTATGCTTCAACAAACGAAAACTGTAAGGGAGAAGGAAAATAGCTTATCTTATTATAATCAATTAAACCTATTGCAATAGTTGAAACAGGACTGAATGAGGAATTGGGCCATCATCTGAGTTCATAAGAATATTTTTATTCTTTTGAATGTATAAACTTTCCCAAGCGTCAAGTTCTGATTTGCAAGAGACTTCTTTGATTAACTTTAAACATTTAGGGCCTATAGGGTGGTTTGTATTGAAAATATGTTGGGCAACACTAGATTTATCTATCCTATTTAATCTAAAGTGAGCGATATGTTCTTTGTATCTTGTAGAAATTGCACGTTTTGTTTGTCCAACATATTTAAGTTTACAACCTTCGCAACTGATTTCGTAAATTCCGGACTTGTTATTATTTTCTAATTTGTCTTTTGTGTTTCCTAAAAGGAGGAACTTATATCAAGCATATAAAGTACTATCAAATATTTTCCAGAACCCACGAAAAATTATGTTCGTGAAGCATGTAAATTAAAAATTACAAATAATCTTGCACAAAAACAACCTTTTTCAAAAAGTTCTAATCTTTATAATACAATTGAAAGCCTCAAAAGTAAGAATTGCTTTTACGTTAAAGCCGATAAAGACAATTCCCCCGTGATCTGAGATAAACAAGAATATTATAATAGATCTCAACTGGTTATTGATACCGGTCCGTATATTCATATTAAGAAAAATCCATTACTAAAGTTCATACGGGACACAAACAATATTATAAAATCTTGCCCTAATGTTATTCCGAAAGATATTAAATATAAAATATCGGTGGGTAATCCCACATTACCCCGCTTATATTGTTTACCTAAGATCCATAAGCCCGGTAAATCGATAAGACCAATAGTTTCAGGTATCAGCTCACCGATTTACTTGCTTTCAAAACTTTTAACACAGGAATTCAACTCTTTACCTGTTCCTTTTGATTCATTTACAATTGAAAACGCATTAGAATTCATTAATAAGATTACAAATATAACATTAGAACCAGGTGAAGTCTTGTTTGACGTTTGTTCTTTATTTTCTAGTGTTCCTATCCCCGAATCTTTGATAAAAGGGAACAGTTTTTAAGATTAACTTCATGTTGCATGGATAAGACATTCTTCCAAATAAATCAAAAATTTTATAAACAAAATGAAGGTACAGCTATGGGTAACAGTCTATCCCCATTCATAGCAAATTTATTGATGAGCAAATTTGAAGTTAAATTTAAAAAGCATTCCAAATACTTGCCAAGACTTTGGGTATGTTACGTGGACGATATTTTTGCAATTTTTGATACAAATAAATATAATATTAATGATTTTTTAAGTGAACTCAATTCTAAATTCAAAAGCATTAAATTTACAATGGAAATAGAAAAGAAAGAACAATTGGCATTTTTAGATGTTTTAGTTATTAGAAATAATAATAAATTAGAAGTTGACGTTTACAGAAAGGAAACTAACACGAACCGGTTCATTACATCTGCTTCCAATCATTGTCTCCAGCACAAGTTAGCGGCTATAAATTTTCTCGTCAATAGATTAATTAAATTTCCTTTGAATAAAGATAGGTTCAACAAAGAAATATCTTTA
Source organism: Agrilus planipennis (assembly GCF_000699045.2). Classification (NCBI taxonomy): domain Eukaryota; kingdom Metazoa; phylum Arthropoda; class Insecta; order Coleoptera; family Buprestidae; genus Agrilus; species Agrilus planipennis. The sequence continues at coordinate 2,333,807 of NW_020442463.1, read as the reverse complement.
ATCAATGATACAGCGAATAACAACGGTTTCCCTTATGAAATTGTCAATAAAATATTAAGAAAACTAAAATTTAGGGCCTATAATAAAAATATTACAACTTTATCAAGTCCACCGCAAACTAAACAAAAATTTTTCACATTACCTTTTCACCATATAGCTTCAGGAATAGACAAAATTTTTAAAGAATTCAACTTTACTAGGATCTTCAAACCAAAAAATAGTCTTAGAAATCTTTTCGGAAACACAAAAGACAAATTAGAAAATAATAACAAGTCCGGAACATACGAAATCAGCTGCGAAGGTTGTAAACTTAAATATGTTGGACAAACAAAACGTGCAATTTCTACAAGATACAAAGAACATGTCGCTCACTTTAGATTAAATAGGATAGATAAATCTAGTGTTGCCCAACATATTTTCAATACAAACCACCCTATAGGCCCTAAATGTTTAAAGTTAATCAAAGAAGTCTCTTGCAAATCAGAACTTGACGCTTGGGAAAGTTTATACATTCAAAAGAATAAAAATATTCTTATGAACTCAGATGATGGCCCAATTCCTCATTCAGTCCTGTTTCAACTATTGCAATAGGTTTAATTGATTATAATAAGATAAGCTATTTTCCTTCTCCCTTACAGTTTTCGTTTGTTGAAGCATACGCAGTAAAAAACAGGCCCAATAGGCCTTTGAACTGCGGGTACTGAACACGCTCGTTCACTGTTTTTCTTCCAAATCTTTCATTTTAAAAGTCTGTTTTAGTTTAATCACAATTTGGTCCACCATTGGACCAGCCCCAGTGCACAAAAGGTCATCAACAAATACAAGCAAATAAACAATGTTATTGTCTTTTACGCAAAAATACAAACCTTGATCGCTTTGAGTCTTTGCAAATTTTTGACTTACCATGAACTCGTTGAATCTATCATACCAACAACGTGGTGCACCTTTTAAACCATACAACACTTTTTGTAATTTACAAATTTTGCCTTCAGATACACTAAAATTATTTGGTAAAATAACATATATATCTTCTTTAATTATTCCATTTAGGAATGCACTACACACGTCTAAATGATATACAGGCCATTTATTTTGCGTACTAAGAGCAATCAACGACCTTACAGTAACCATCTTTACCACTGGTGAATAAAAATATCACAATAGTCTAAATCTGTTTGCATGAAACTTCGAGCAACTAACCTTGCTTTAAACAACTCAGTTGTTCCATTTTTGTCTCTTTTAATGTTGAATACCCACTTAGTGTCGAAAATCACAGCTTTGGCCTTTGGTTTATTTACAACCCAAGTATTGTTATCAGCTAATGCAGTCTTTTCGTTTTCCATTGCTTTAACCCACTCAGACTTGTGTGGAGATGATAGTGCCTTTTCTAAACTTTCTGGTTCACATTGATCCATCACAAGATAACAATAATAATCTTGTAATCGCTTAGGTAGCTTCACGTTCCTCTTTGGTCTATCTTCCTCACGTTTTGGGGTTTGATTGATTATACTTGTATCAAGACGACTCGATCTCGATCTTCATGCAAATTAGGACTTTCCATTGATGCCTGATCTTCACCTAGTTCTAGATTTTTGTCCAGATCTTAGTTATCATCTAGATTTTGATATTTAACTAGATCCTAATTTTCATCTGGATTTTGAACCAAATCTTGATTTTCTGTTAGATTTTGCCCTAGTCCTTGATGTTCATTTTCTGGAAACTGATTAGGATCTTCATTTTTTTGATAATCTTCAATTTCCCAAGCTTTGGTTCCTTCTTCGACCTTGGACAAGATGTTGGGTTGGAATATTACTTCACGTTCCATAGAAAAAATATTTTTATCAGGGTAGTAAATATTTTATATCCTTTTGTTGCTTCACTATATCCTACAAATATACCCCTTTTGCTCTTGCTGTCTAGTTTCAACCTACGTTGCTTGGGAACATGAGTCCAAACATCATCTCCAAAAACAGCGTATAACAACTTCACATCAAAGTCCTTACTAAACCATAATTTGAGAGGAGTTTCTTTAGGGATTGAACTAGTACCAGATCTGTTTAACACAAACACTGTCATATTGACAGCTTCGGCCCAAAGATTTTTCTTTAAATTTTTAGCTTTTAGTATTGCTCTAGCAGCTTCCATTACCGTGCGCATCTCTCTCTCAATTTTTCCATTCTGTGCCGGAGTATAAGGTACACTAGTTTGATGAACAATACTTCGACCTTTTAGTAACTGTTTCACGACACAATTAATAAATTCCTTACCATTATTGGTAGGAAAAACTTTGATATTTACACCTTGATTTTGACATAGAGAGATGTATATTTTCAATTTTGAACTAACCTGGCTTTTATCACTCAAAAAATATACAATACGATAATGAGAAAAGTCGTCTTTTAATAATAAAAAGTACCGCGGACCTCCAATTGGTTTTTCTTCAATAGGTCCACACAGATCAGCATGGATTATTTCACCAGGAAAACTTGATTTGTTTAAACTAGAGGGATGAGGCTTCCTACACTGCTTTCCATCAATGCATGCAGTACAAAAGTGATTCTTTGAACATGAAACATCAATACCATTTTCTTTCAGAACTTCCCTCACATGTACGAAGTTTTAATGTGCCAACTTGACATGAAAACGATATAAATTACAATCGTTTTTACAAAACTCATTTGGTTTTATTCCTGACCTTTTTGAACTCATGTTTTTTGCCTCCACTGATATGACATTGTTTTTAGATACTACACTTGATAGTACTTTATCAACGACATTAAAAACCATTTTAAACATTCTTTCTTCACGTTTTGCTAAAGCCACTATAGTTGCATCCTTTAAACTTGCAGACACTGTTATTGGATTCCAATTTCATCCCTTTGTCTAGAGCACTAATAACTGAGAATAGGTTCATTTCCAAGTCAGGTACAAACAGCACGTTTTTGAGTTCAGCAAGCGTCCATTTTTCACCATTAAAAGCGTGTAATTTTATATTTCCTTCACCTTCAACCTTGAGTTTTGTTCCATCACCTAATTGAACTACACGGTTTGAGCTAGTCTTTTTGTATCCAATAAAAAAATCTTGATCTTTGCACATGTGGTGAGTACATCCGCTATCCATGTACCAGCCATCACTTGGCTGAATACCAACGTTCGCCATAAGAGCAGTAACGTTTTCGTTTTTCTTTGGATTTTTACCTTTTTACTTCATCGTTAATAGCTCTTTCTTCTTCTAGCGGTAGTCTTGAAGTCAACTCTTCTAATGTTTGTTTATCAGCTGGCGCTGATTCCCATGCAGATCTAAAATGCTTATATTTTTCTGGAAGACTCATGAGGATTTTTGTTATTGCCTTCTTGTATGAAATTTCTTCACCAGCTTGTTTTAATTTGGCTCTGATTTCTTCAATCCTTGATAAGAAGTATGATATCGAACCCTGATTAAACTCAGCAGCAAAAAATTTTTGTTGTAGAAAATGTACACTAACAACAGACTCCTTATCGTAAACCGACTTCAATTTATACCACATTTCATATGATGTTTCACAGGACAAAATATGAGTTTAAAGTGCCTGTTCCATATGGGTGACAATTATTTCTTGAGCTTTAGCATCATTTATATTCCAGCGTGCTGCAGCTGCTTCATCATCTGGTCTTGGTTTCTGTCCAGAAACGATATTAAACAAAAATACCACGACTTTTTAAAATGACTTGTGTTTCAAATTTCCATATAGGCCAATTTTGCCCATTGAATTTTGTTAACACAGTCGTGTTTGTAGAAACCTCCATTTTTCTTCTAGAATGTTCCCTCGCGTTCTAACCACTACTCGTACTGACGGTCCCACGTTTTTATACAAAAAACAGTTTTTAGTTCACTTTCAGTTTTACCACATATCTTTAAAGACAAACTGGGCCCATAATCAGTTGAATTTTTGATTTATGGGTAAAATAATTTAAGTCTTTCCAGAAGTTTTTAACAGATTTATTTATATAGTAGAAAAGGACGGTTATAATCAGACAGTCTATACGGAACTGATTTGCTAATAAATGTTGGAGGGGTAAGCTCCACAACCAACAAGAGAGATGGAGGCTTGAGGTGTCTTATTAAGAAAATTTTAATTGCACTTCAAACAAAAACAATTGAGAATATCCTGACCGGCATTACCCACAGCACTGACTGGAATTACCTACATGATGGGGAAAAACCGGTCAATCTCATATTTCCGTGTAGTATCGAATATCTCCTTCAGCTAATTTTTCTGATAAAAGTAGTACAATACGCAATAATGCATACTTCGAACTGTACATTATAGTAATTTCAAAAATTAATTTAAAATACTTTGCCAGTTTCTCTTAAGTGACCGTCATTCCCCACTCTCCCCTAATCATTAAAGACGGGTCATGTTTCCGAAATATTTTTTTTTCTTTACGATAACGTTCCAGAACAATTTTGAAATAAACTTCTTTGTATGTCATTTCCAATGCAGAATAACCTCTCAAATCGTTACATCAATCAAAAAGGTACGCCATATTGAAAAACCATAAAAACCTATTTTGTTATATAAAAATTGATTTATTTCAATGTTGATACTTGAAAAAAACAGAAAAGTAGGTTATTTGATTAATTTATAAGTGCAAATAACATTCAATACTGAAAACATTAATGTAATTTTTTTTTAAATCATAATATTCGAAAATGAACTATAAACTACGAGTGGTGTTCAATACAGACTCCGACGATTTTTTTTTCGCGGTTATCAACATTGAAAACGCCCCAAATGCGGTACTGCTGGCAAGTACATTTCATTCCGGTTCCAATAGTATTCTTTTCGTCATGGTGCGATGTATAGTTCGTGTGTGACAGTTATTTGAAGAATCGCAGAAGAATGTCGTCTGTACACTTGTGAAGGAGGAAAATTTGAGAGCTTAGCGGTACGCTATTCAATTTTATTTCAAAAAAACAGACAGAAACGTTTTCCATGATTCATGAGGCTTATGTGAATCAGCTGTGTCTCGTTCAACATTCTACGCGCGGTATAAGTTGTTCCAAGACAGTAGGACCAGTGCGGAGCTGCAGGGGAGAACAGGCGCTCCAGCGGCGAGATGACGGAGGGAACGATTGTAGTTTTAATAACTATTTTTATATCTTTATAAGATCTTCCAGGAATAATATTATAACTCAGTTACCTATGGTTAAACAATACTTTTATTTCAAACAACCGAACTACAACAAAAACTTTATACAGCCACAGCTTTGGCGATAGGGAAACTTATTCTAACTAAACTATTTTTGGTTATAACGTTGGCTTTTTTGACGCCAACTTACACGCCGCCTGGCGCTTGTCAAGTTTTATTAATACCTATACCGCCACACGATCAATACTGGTGCCCCTATCGTTCGGGAAGACGCGAGAATCACCGTCAAACAGCTGCCAGCTATACTACAACTATCTGTTGGCAGCACACATAACATATTATCCAATGTTTTAAATTTATCGCGTTTGTGCTCGGTGGATCCCTAGGCTGCTGACAGACGTGCAAAAGCAAATCGTGTTTCCATCTACCGGTACTGACAAAATCAGGTTCCAAATGATCATATGTGGCTGGATAATTGTTTACGGTAAACGAGACTTGGATTTATGTGTACGATCCCGAAACTAAGCAGCAGTCCCAAAAACCCACCGAAAAAAGCGCTAGCAAACAAGAGCGCCGCCAAGGCAATGATCATCACTTTCTTCGATCTATATGGTATGGTGTACACTCATGTTGTTCCGAACAAGTAAACGGTCAATGCTGAATATTATATTAGTGTTCTGAAGCAAGTTATACGGTCACACATCCAAAAAAAGAGATCTACGTTCACTAAAAGTCGGTGGGTACATCATCACGACAACGCTAGGCTTCGTGTCGCTAGATCGGTGACGGACTTCCTGGCGAAACGGAACATCGAGGTGATACGCCACCCACACCACACCATAGTCAGGACCTGGCTCCCAGTGACTTTTTTATGTACCCTTCGTTGAAAAACCAGACCAAAGGTCGACGATTTGANTGTAAATTAATGCGATTCTATAGAGGTTACAATGAACTAGTTTTCGATTATCAATTGTTGAATTTTCCAATTATAAAAATTCCGTTAATTAAAGACTTAGGTATAATTTTAGACGATAAAATGTCTTTCACAAATCATATCGATTATGTTATAAATGAAGCTATGAAAATGTTAGGTTTTGTGAAACGTCAAACGTCGCAATTCAAATCAAAAAAAAACAATTGTCATGTTGTATAATTCATTAGTTAAATTTAAATTGATGTACGCCACACCAATTTGGTCTCCTGAGACACAAGAACATGTACGCCGAATAGAAACTGTACAGCACAAATTTTTTTCATATGTAACGTTTAAATTCAAACTACCAAGTCCTTCTTTTACTCACATTTATGATGGAATTGCAATATTCACAGAATTACCATCTCTTCGCTCTGTTCGTGAATTTCACGACGTGATATTTGTATACAAAATTATAACCAGACAAATTAAATGCGACGAATTATTATCTAAATTTATACCATATGTTAATGTACGAGATGTTAGATTTGTAAATCTTTTTAGAGAATTTTTCTGTAGATCTAAATTTTTGTATGATTCTATGATACCAAGACTGACTAGACTAGCGAATCGTTATTTGACAGCCGAAATGTTAGATCTCAATATTGGTGCACTCAAGTCCTCTTTAAGTCATTTACTAGAATATAAATAATGAACTTAATTGTTACAAAACTTCCTATNGTAAGCTCCACAACCAACAAGAGAGATGGAGGCTTGAGGTGTCTTATTAAGAAAATTTTAATTGCACTTCAAACAAAAACAATTGAGAATATCCTGACCGGCATTACCCACAGCACTGAATGGAATTACCTACATGATGGGGAAAAACCGGTCAATCTCATATTTCCGTGTAGTATCGAATATCTCCTTCAGCTAATTTTTCTGATAAAAGTAGTACAATACGCAATAATGCATACTTCGAACTGTACATTATAGTAATTTCAAAAATTAATTTAAAATACTTTGCCAGTTTCTCTTAAGTGACCGTCATTCCCCACTCTCCCCTAATCATTAAAGACGGGTCATGTTTCCGAAATATTTTTTTTTCTTTACGATAACGTTCCAGAACAATTTTGAAATAAACTTCTTTGTATGTCATTTCCAATGTAGAATAACCTCTCAAATCGTTACATCAATCAAAAAGGTACGCCATATTGAAAAACCATAAAAACCTATTTTGTTATATAAAAATTGATTTATTTCAATGTTGATACTTGAAAAAAACAGAAAAGTAGGTTATTTGATTAATTTATAAGTGCAAATAACATTCAATACTGAAAACATTAATGTAATTTTTTTTTAAATCATAATATTCGAAAATGAACTATAAACTACGAGTGGTGTTCAATACAGACTCCGACGATTTTTTTTTCGCGGTTATCAACATTGAAAACGCCCCAAATGCGGTACTGCTGGCAAGTACATTTCATTCCGGTTCCAATAGTATTCTTTTCGTCATGGTGCGATGTATAGTTCGTGTGTGACAGTTATTTGAAGAATCGCAGAAGAATGTCGCCTGTACACTTGTGAAGGAGGAAAATTTGAGAGCTTAGCGGTACGCTATTCAATTTTATTTCAAAAAAACAGACAGAAACGTTTTCCATGATTCATGAGGCTTATGTGAATCAGCTGTGTCTCGTTCAACATTCTACGCGCGGTATAAGTTGTTCCAAGACAGTAGGACCAGTGCGGAGCTGCAGGGGGGACCAGGCGCTCCAGCGGCGAGATGACGGAGGGAACGATTGTAGTTTTAATAACTATTTTTATATCTTTATAAGATCTTCCAGGAATAATATTATAACTCAGTTACCTATGGTTAAACAATACTTTTATTTCAAACAACCGAACTACAACAAAAACTTTATACAGCCACAGCTTTGGCGATAGGGAAACTTATTCTAACTAAACTATTTTTGGTTATAACGTTGGCTTTTTTGACTTAGCTATTATTTCAATAAATATATAATATGTACCCATACATGCATGTACGTATTTTGTTTCTAAATACGTATGTACATATTTACCGTATTTTCATAGACTTCTATAAGTGAGACAGATTCCTTCTGTAACTCTGTAAGCTAAAAACTAGGGTTAGTGAGAAACCTCTATAAGAGAAAAACAGATCGCGGTTCCTTGAGTTTGATTCTTGATCATCTACGGCCACAAATTGAAACGATTATAATACCACAACAACACGGGTTTTTTAGCGGCCGCTCGATATGCAGTAACTTGTCACTTTTTACCAATAGTATAATCAACTCGTTAGACAAAGGAAAATAAATAGATTCTATATATACCGATTTTTCTAAAGCCTTTGATAGAGTCGACATTGGTCTGTTACTATGCAAATTATCGAACCTTAATCTTAACGGTATACCAATCAAGTGGTTTGCTAATTACCTCTTGGGCAGGTCTCAAATTGTTAAATATAGAGAATTCAAATCACGTATTATTAATGTTCCATCAGGAGTCCCACAAGGTTCACACCTAGGGCTTGTTCTGTTCAATATTTTTGTTAATGATATCACCTCAGTATTTTTCAATTCTTCGTTTCTCTTATATGCGGATGATTGTAAATTTTGGAGAATAATTGAAAACGAATTGGACAGTCAGCTGTTACAAAATGATTTATGCGCATTACTAAATTGGTGTACAACGAATAAACTATCACTAAATATTGAGAAATGTAAATTAATGCGATTCTATAGAGGTTACAATGAACTAGTTTTCGATTATCAATTGTTGAATTTTCCAATTATAAAAATTCCGTTAATTAAAGACTTAGGTATAATTTTAGACGATAAAATGTCTTTCACAAATCATATCGATTATGTTATAAATGAAGCTATGAAAATGTTAGGTTTTGTGAAACGTCAAACGTCGCAATNACCGCCGTATGGTAAATACTGACTCATGGCCCACCCATACTGATTATTGATATCGAAATATGTTAAATACTGGGTTGGTTTAGTCGAATCGTAATTTTGAAGGTACTTGTTATTAGCCAAACTTTTCCTTTTCGAACATTGACTCAGACCGCCACGAATTCCGCGCTCAACAAACATAATTTGATCGATATCTGTTAAAAGTTCCAATGTCTGCCGTGTCTTAAACAACATGCAATCCCACGTATAACCTGGTAGGGTATAGTAGTGGGCGGGATCTAACCCGTATGTCTTATGACAACTGCTACGAAATTGTTCAAAAACGTCAGCCAGAAGAAGAATGTCCGTTTTCATATACAAATCAGTATATTCACCTAAAGTTTTAATATTAAATTTAGTCCAAATGTTTTGGGCGTGTGCGTATTCGTCATCAGAAATATCATTATCAGTTAATTGATTATAAAAATGTTTTTGTTCAGGTAAAGAATCGAAATTGAATTTATCGAAATTCTCCATAAAATCGTACGGGTACACTCCCTTTTTAGTTAGTAATTTAAACAGATTTTCATCTAGTTCCAGAAATTGAGATCTTAAATTTTGAAATTCGGTTAAGTATGATGATAGTGTATCTACGGCGGAAGTCATGAAACTGAACGAGTCAATGAAGCTAAGCTTAATCAAATTTTGGTCTATATTTTTTGTGAACGAAATATATTTTTCTTTTGTAATGGGTAGAAGATCGACACGGCCTGACACATCGTTGGCGATATTTTCTAGAATAAAATGGCTGTCATACCCGCTCAAATTGTGAAAGACAACAGGTATAATTACACCATCCTTGTAATTAATATTACAAGCATTGTGTGCGGCTCCTCGATAATTGTTTTCGGCTATGAAATGACAATGGTCTCTCACTTTTATATCGTCAGGGCCAAAAGGCTGTTCGCAGATGTGACAATGCGTTGCTCGTTCAAATTCAGCCTGTTGTTCTGGAGTCATTCTAATATCAAAAGGACACAGATAAACCGTCTCGACATCTTCAGCAAAACAACACATCTGCTGAGCAAACCAGGACATGCAATCTTCTCCGCGATAAGATCTGTAAAAAGATAACGTGGGATCATAAGAACACTTGACGTAGTAACCAATTGCTGCGGGTACGTGGCGCTGGTACTTGTTGCCCGAGTTTACTACTTTTTCTAATACACTTTCAAGGTCAGCATAAACAATGAACGGCATCTTTTCCTTATTTTTGAAGTTTTTGAATTTCAAGTGCTTCTGTTCACCCCCACTCGGTAGTCTAATACAGCAGTCATTAACATTTTTGCAGTCCTTATAATGTTCAGACAATCTATCTTGGGAAGAGAAGTAGTGTAAACATCGATCGCAAAAATGCTTTTTGCCATCATGTTTGCTAAGTTGGGATGACAGAAGCCTCGACAAATTTTTTATCCAACAAAAATGGTATTTCATAGGAATATTAGCATCATCAAGATCATCATCTTCATACCGATCTTGTATAAAGAGCAAGTTGATATGCTTTTCCATTTTATTTTTCGTTAAATATGTAGGGAGTATGATGAAAGTGTTTTTACATTTTTTCAATCCGTAAAGGTTAATAGATAAATTATTTTGATTTTCGAAACGTGGAATTTGTCTTGTAGTCATCGGAAACTGAATACCTTTTATATTTAGAACTTTAGAATAATGAGGATAAGATGCCGTTCGGTCACTGTTTTTATGAACAGGGTACAAGGCAGAAACTACTGCCCACGCAAAGCACGCCCCATCCATATTTTTAATATTTATGCAGGCTTCTTTGATTTTAATTTGCCGCGGTAACTCTACATATGAGGATCCCAGTTGAGGTGTAAATTTGTTGATGTGGATTCCCAAGTTGGTGATAGAACTCAGTGTCCAGCCGGAGTCTCTCTCTTGGAACTCATCCAGTTGGTTTAGTATTGGCTGTGATATAGTTTCTTGAAACCATTCTTCCAAGTCTGTGTCTCGATAGATCGGATCATTCCGGGTGTTGAAATACTTGGTTTCCTCAATTATTCGATCGGCTTTTTGCAAAAGGAATTGCCCTCCCAATATCGCATTAACCTTGAGCGACTCTTCTTTCTTCAAAACATTGGCAATGCGACGTTTGAAGAGGATGAAACAATCGGCGAGAAACTGACGTGGGTCTTTATGCTTCAAATTAGAAATCACACCGGTACGAATGCGGCTATCGAATGCGATTTCGCTGTCGTCCCATTTTACTCTTTTTGATGGTCTAGAAGAGGTTAAAACCTCGCCCGTCATCCCCGAACCATGTCTTACAGAAACTTTTATTTGATTTCTATAACTTTTAACGTTAGCCAGCTGCGATAAAAGTTGTTGCTTCTCGCCTACCGTGGTTGCCTTCTTCAATAGCATTTTAATAGTTCGTACAGCCTTAGTACAGTTCTTCAGTCCGTCGCGCGCTGCATCTTCGCTGTAGGTTGTCTGCAAAGTCTTTACTAATGAAGTTATAGTAAAAATCAGAAGCTTAAGAACCTTTTTGGCTGACATGATCTGAAACAAAAACGTAAAAACATCGGTCGTTTAATAAAATATATTAATCACTAATATTAGTAGAACACGGATTTAAAGCAGATGGCCTGCATAAAAACTGCTCTTAGAATTACATTAAAAACATGTGTTATTATGATGAATATTATTGCCTTAGTCAAGCTATTTAATTTGAAATTTATCACATACTACACAGTGAAAAACAAGGGGTAGTGGTGTTTTATCTGAAACATTTGATACTGTTACGTAACAACACCTCATGCAAAAATGGAAACCTACCTCTTTCAAATAAGATAATTCGAAGTGGTCTGTATTCTATCGAAACTGCCAGACGCGGATCGCGATTTCGATCTTTTTTGATCTCATCAGCGCGTCGCAGGCAGCTTCGACAGAACACAGACCAACCTTTACCTGCTGTTTTAGCAGTGCATTTTTTTTTAACTGTGGAGCATACGTAATCCTAAAATGTAGCATCGTGCTACAGATGGCGTTTACTGCGCCAATTGTAGTATTTTCTACCTCTTTCAACAAAAAAAATACAAGCTGATGCTAATCACGATGGAGGAGTGGGTAAAAGTACCTAACACACTGTGTTATTCAAAATGAAATACTAAAATGTCTACTGATTGAATAATACATGCTTTACAAGATACAAACGAAACTATTAGAACAGAATTTCAAGGAAAAATTACTCAAAAGATGATGGTGTATATACCTAAAGTGATCTAAAAAATTTCGAAGTGAATTCAAAAAATATACAGTTATTATAATAATGTAATCGTCACAAGATGCTGTTTAATTTGATATGAAACACGTCATACCTTTTTTTAAAAATAAAATGCTAACAATATTACAGTTCTAATCGTTGCAGTTCAATTAGGTATTTACCAAACTACACCACACATATTTTGGAAAATGAAGAGCCCCTTTTTTAATAAAAATAAATGACAACTTACTGCTTATAAAATAACAAATATTGCCGATGTTTATAACTATAACTGTGAATAATACATGCTTTATAAGATACAAATAAAACTATTAGAACAGGATCTCAAAGAAAAATTACTCAAAAGAAGATTGTGTATATACCTAAAGTGATCTAAAAAATTTCGAAGTGAATTCAAGAAATATACAACAATATTACAGTTCTAATCGTTACAGTTCAATTAGGTATATA
>NW_020442463.1:2318167-2320155 GCF_000699045.2 Agrilus planipennis | reverse complement strand
ATGTTATGCGATGGTCAAGGTCAGTAAAAACATCTGTTTATAAAGAAATATCGTTTCGAAATATTATTCACGACAAAATAATTTCCGTTCTTAAAAAAAAACAAGTCGGATGGTAATTTCAGAAATGGTATAAATAGCGATACATTTTTATTTAAATATCAGTATCATACGAACATATTGTAACTGCGTCTGCAAATATACACCTACTACTAGCAATTATTAAAAAAGATCACTTTTGCGATGGATTCTTCACCTTTGTTTCCAAATAATGCAGAAATTTCCGAAGACAAAAAACAGGGAACAGTAAATAGTACATTGGATACAATTAATAATACGGCAATGTGTGACCAATTTAAACCGATTCTACATATAAAAGACATGGTAAAGGACCAGCCTCTTCCAGTAATCAACATCTATCGTAGCAAAACAAGACACGGTAAATGTGTAGTGGTGGAAACTGAAAACAATACAATCTACTTGCCGAAACGAATGTACGAGTGGTAAGGTTGTTTTCATAGTTTTCCCGTAGATAACACGTACTCTAGCCTGATTGGTTCTATATATTTATTTTTTATTGTTCGAATAATTTCGACGATGAAGTAATAAAGTCACCATTTTCACAAATTCACCCCACAAATTGTTATGTAATAATAACTTATATACACTCTGTTTCGAACAATACAATTATTACGTAATATTACTACTGCCCTTTATAGAAACAGGACATTGACATTAGTTAACAGATATGAACTGATAATACATAATTTCTTAGAATTTTTTAAATTGTTTCAACAATAAAATGATGCAATAAATCAAGACCAACAACATCCGTTCGTAAAAAGCAATTTCACGATTCAAAATATTAGATACGCATACTTAGTGTTCCAATTATTCATAAAAAAAATTTTTTTCAATGGCCTTTTCCTTAAGCTGATGAAAACGCCGTTTAGTTGATAAGAAAGCTATTTTATCCGATTAGACAACCGTTATAGCGGAATTAGACAGCCGTTATAGCCAATTAAACAGTCGTTACAGCCGATAAGAAAGCTGTTGTTACAATCGATACAGTATACTATAAATACACTGCAGTAGGTACGTATTACGATGTAATGTACATGAAATATACGTAAGAAAAAACTAATAAAAAAAAAATGTATCTAATAAGATATTTGTCTAAAATGAGCTATAAATTCGAAATCGTATTTGTGTCTCGCATTTACTATTACACAGTTGATGTAGAAGTCTGAATTTAGTATTATCACGAAACTTTGGGAGTCATTCGACGTACCGGCCGTGATTTTCTATTTCTACATAGTCTAGAACAAGTGAATGCCCTGTATATCATCTGCGAATTAAAATATAAAAGATGCGACGGGAGCTCATTCAGTTCATTCAATTATTGTCAACGATATCTTTAATATCTTTAATCATCTTTGTTACCAGCAATAGTGACCGACAGTGATAAATATTACTTATTTAAAAAGGGGTAAGTTTCCATTTTTCCAAATCGTTTTTATATAAACTACCTGCTTTAAAATCGTACTCTTATAACATTGAAATCTATTTCAGACAAAACGCAGTGTAGTGCAGTCACCCTCCTAGGTATTAGGTATTATCATTGGCTTTTTATAAAAAGGGGTAAGTTATCATTTTTTTAAATATTTATAGCGTGTTGTATATAAAATTAATCAGTTTTTCAAGATTATTAAAGTACTAATTGTAAAAATCTAAATACTTTTTATTAATAAAGGGGTAATTAACACTTGTTTTTTCCAATAAATTTCGTATATGGCATATCAAAAATTAAAGTATTTGTAATAGTAGCACCTATTCGGTTTGAAATCAGACTAGGTAGTGCCTACATATTTTTCACTTAATTTAAAGTTTTTAAGATCGGTCGTATTCATACCATCTATTAATTCTTCTTTGAAATCTTCTAGTAGTAATGTAAAATATTCCATATAAAGCACCGTGTTGTATATCGTACC